>NW_022196896.1:19239588-19271133 GCF_008632895.1 Mastomys coucha
AAAAAAAAAAAAAAGAAAAGAAAAGAAAGAAAGAAAGAAAGTATCATTACCTCAAAGAGGAGCCTAAGGAGATCTAACAAATATATACAATGATGTATGCACAAGCAGGTCCTTGATGAGAAAAATGAAATTAAATAATATTAATAATATCTAAACAAATTATAGAACTGACAATACTGTAGCAATTTGGGTATTTTATTTCTATGTTTTTGATATATATGTGTGATTATGTATTTCTGTATTTGTCTGTTGCAGGAATGCCCATACCAGTATGTATATGTGCATATGGTGCACAGGGGATAGACATCAGGTGACACAGGACTTCTCACTAAACCAAGAGTTCAGTGATGCAGCTCTACTGTCTAGAAAGAGAGCTGTAGGGATCCACTAGACTCTGACTTCTTCCCCAGGCATGAAGTTAAAAATGACTGACCACAGGTGAGGACATTATACAACCTGGACAGTTACAGACTTAATTCTAAGAATGCAGCTTTCTTCCAAGATGGCTGAGTTCTCTGTATATTTCAGTCATATTTAAGTAGTGAATACAGTTTAAACACATGTATTAGCATTAAAACAATATGAGTTTTGCTCTCAGATTGACGGAAAGAGAAATATTAATTGTTAAGATTTTCTAAGTGCAAAAAAATAAACCAGAATTCCACAGTCATTAAACACTGGTAGACAGTAAAAGTTTAGTGTTTAGAAATAAAAACCCAATTCTTCCTATGTGGCAAGCACTGAACATCTAACTGAGACAACTCTTTAGCTTGATTGATTGTTCCTAATATAAGATATTGAATAAGAAAACAGGAGTGGTCTCCATATACAGATATGCATTATCACACTTTTAGCTGAAAATGGAGTTTCTTTCATATGAATGATCTGTTCACATCACAAATAGAGGAAAAGCTTGAATACTTACAGAACTTTCAATTCTAAGAACACAGCTTTCTTCCAAGATGGTTGAGTTCTCTCTATAATTCATAGTCATATTTAAGTATTAAACATGGTTTTCATACATATGTCAGCAATAAAACAATATGTTTTGTTCTCAGACCGGCAGAAAGAGGTCTTAATTGTTAGAATTTTTCTGAATACAAAAAGAAAAAAAGAAAAAAAAAAGAATTCCACAGTCATTAAACACTGATAGACAGTAAAAGTCTAATTTTTCCACCAGTGTAGATTAGTGTGTCCTTGTCTGACAGGGGTGGAATCCAATCATTTAGATCTCAATTTCTGCAGTCATGACTTCAGGGATGTTTGCTGAAGATGCTGGCTTCATTTCCTCCTGCTCTATCTTTTCATTTATCCAGAGGTCATTCTTATCGCTCTTCTTTGTTGAACCTCAAGGTTGTCCCAGCTTATCTCCAGAACGTCTCTGCACCTGCTGTCCCCGATCTCATTAAAACAGCCCATCTCCTCCCATCTTCTGGTTTCAGCTCCTGATCTGTTTTTCTAGGCAGAACTCTTAAGTCCTTTAATTTCCCTTCAATACCTCTGGCATGCATAGTTGATCACATTCTAAATTGGGTATATACTCAGTAGGGTTGAAGCACTTTTAAAGATTTATTTTGTATTATTTTTAATGTGTGTTTTGGTACATGCATGAATACATGAATGGATATGCCCAAAGAGGCCAGACACATTAATTCCCTTGGAGATGTAGTTATGTATGTTGTAACCCTCACGATGTAAGTGCGGGAAATGGAGCAATAAATGCTCTGAACTGCTGAGCCATATCCCTTGCTCCTCAAAATAATTTAACATATACTTAAGGAATTTTCTCATTATTTTATTCATCAAAACCAAGATTAATAAAAATATTATGTTTGCAAGTGGTAAAAATACTTCTTTAATTCCTGGTTTTTGGTCTAATCAGAAGCCATTTCTCTCAGTAAAATGGATAAACCAGATAATGTACTTTTGCTGTAAAGTTCAAAATTGAATGAAAAACTGAAATTTAGATAGCAGTCTTCAATACCAAATGATCTAAATATGTGGTCTTGTAACCGAAGGCTTTGTTTTCTTTTTAAATTAGATCTTGCCTTGTGTAGGAACCTGATGTAAGTCCAGTCCTGGTCTCAAGACATTTAGAATTCAAAAACTGTTCTTCACCCCACTCCAACTTTAATGTACTTATTATACCCATAGAATATTCACATCCACAAGAACTATAATGTGAGGCATTGAGCCAGCCCTGTCAGCATGCAGTTGGGCAGTGAAAAGATATTGTTGTTGATTAGGACTAAAGGCCCTCCATGAGTAGCAGCCATCTGACTATCTTACCAGAAAGGTATCAGAACTGCCCCAGTACCTGAGCATGCATAGAACTTAAGAGAACAAAGGTCTGTACAGAAGGCTGGTTCCTCCTCTGGCATCAAGCCTATGAAGGTGTGAAGCCAGACATACTACTATATTGTAATTCTCTCCTTTCTCAAATACCTCCCTGCTTACATAGCCGTGCCTCAGGGTGCAAGTTTAGGTTAAACATCTTTTATTTTCAAAGCATAACAGTTTTTTGACAAGTTTACAGAAACTGAATGAGTTATTGTGCCCCTTGTAATTTAAAACCAAAATGTGGTGATCACTCTAGGAAGTGAGTATATGACATATTTGCATTACTGAGAGTTTCATTTTATAATTGCTGCTCAGAAAGTAGTACAAATGACCTGTGAAAGTCAAGAGTGAAAAATAAAAATAAAACCATCTAAAGAGTGACATGACACTGTCAGTTTCCCAAATATACTTTTATCTCCGTTGAGTATTGTTGGATTGTTTAAAGGTTACAAAAACCAAAAACTGTTCAAAACTCCTGAGGAGGGATAGGGAGCTAGCTCAATGATAAGGTGATTGCCTAGCATGTTTGAGACCCAGGGCACAAAAGCTACCACTACAAAACATCGGTTAGTTGAAAATAAAAACAAACACCTACAAAGAGAAAACAGACAATGTTATAAATTAAACTATACATAGTAGTCTATGAAAGAAAGCTCATTCTTGGCAACAGCTATATTTAGCTCTCATTATTGTAGCTCCATTATTAGAGCACTATTTGAAATCAGATATATAAACAGACCTTTCACATTGTGTAACCAACTTCAAGCTCACATCCGCTCTGACGTCAAGCCTGTCTGTAGAGTCACAGAGATGTAGAAAATGGTTTCTTTTAAATAGCCTGCCCAGGAATGACAGCAAGATAATGACATACGAATCATAAGCCATGACACTCCTATATTTTGACTCAGTGTAAGCATCCCTGTCTTGTTACACTGTACCATCCAGGCTGTTCCCTTTATAGCAATGATCCCTAAAATGCAGTCGATGTAATCACAGAGATCCACGTGTGCCCTACAAAGCTTAGGAAGACGTGTAGGATTCAGCCTTCAGTGACTAGCATAATTCTGACGCAGCATAAAATTCCTTTTGAAACATGCACTGAACTAGTTTAGGATACTTAGGTCACAGAAATTGATAATATTGTGTGTTTGGTCATCCTTGTATTTTCATAGGTTTTGGTTTTATTTTGCAAAAATTTTTAACAATGAGAGTTTATGTTTATTCCATATTCTTTTTAAAATTTAGATTTGTTTTTTAATAGTATACTTCTGCATGTTTCACTTGCATGTATATCTGTGTACCACAAGTGCCTGGTGCCTGGAAGGCAGATGATGCCTGATCCTTTGAAACTAGAAAAGTCATAGACACCATGCCTGTGTGAGAATTTGAACTCAGGTCCTCTGGAAGAGCAGTCAGTACTCCTAACCACTGAGTCATTTCTCTAACCTTATTCAGTATTCTAAAAAGAATTAATTATGGTCAGTATAAAAACTAGTATGTAAAAGCTGATTTAGATACTAACTATGCAAGCTCAAAAGGTATTGTTTTACAGCTGATGACAGTTGGTTCCAACTACAGAGTCTCATCAATCCATCCACAATATCAGAAGATAAATAACTCAAGACGCAAATGTGTGTGGATCTTGATTGAAAAACAAGTGTGATGTTTACTATTTTATGCTAGACAATATTTTATATGTAACAAATTTATAAAGAAGGCAACGTGTTCTAGTGTATCTTGTATTTTTCTCTAAGTAATCTTAAAATAACTGAGAATAATTACTATCACTTTGTCTGGTAAATACATTTAAAGATCTTGGCAAGTCATCCCAAATTTAACAGTAATTGATCCATAAAAAAAAATTTCCCAGCACAGGAATTGCTTTCCTCAGATACATGTTTAAGTCACCAGACATGAATGGCTTTTAATAGCTTCAGGAGTGACTGTCAAGGAAGTATTATTGATGGTACATGCATGTTCTTGTTTGTGTGTGTGCTTATGTGTGAGTACATGAGTATATACGGGAGACAGAAGTCAACTTTGGAAGTCTTCTTTAGCAGTCTCCACCTTAACTTTTGGGGCAGTATCTCATCATTTAGGCCTCACTCGATGGCCAGTGAGCTCTCTGCCTGGCTTTACCTGTACAGCTGAGGTTATAGGCCTCTGCAACTGAATTTTTATGTGGGGGTCAGTGGTCTGAACATATGCTTACACCCCTTACTACTAAGAAATTTCCCCAGTTCTGTCAAATACATTTTGAACATTTATTTTCTGTCAGGTATATGAAAATAGCTACATTTAAACTAATAAAAACTATATTATTTAAATTTGTATGAAATATGACAAGTGAGGACATATTTAGATAAATACCTAGAGTTTGAATACATACTGCAATTAAGAGTTGCACTCTACATTGGCTTCCTGTTATGTTATTGGAGATTTATCAATATTTGGTGGCCTCAATCCATTCTTATTTCTCGCATATGGGGAAAAATTATACCCAGAGAAAATCACCTATGCCCAGTGTTTCAAACTATACAACCATCAAACTATACAATCATGGCATGCTTATATCTACTCTTTGCCCCTATTTAAAATGTATCTGAGTGCTTTGACTGTAATAAAACACCAAATTAGACTTAGAGAAAGTATATTCTAATGAAAATTCTAAAAAAAATTTATGTTGTTCCTAAGAAGATATGTGACTTAATCTTCTGACTCTCTCTCTCTCTCTCTCTCTATATATATATATATATGTACATATATATATACATATATATATATGTATATTTCTCTCACACACATGTTTATGAGCACAGTAGTGCACTTGCACGCAATGCATACTCACACACAATTCCTAGCAGCAATAAATATTTTAGTATTATGATTTTCTTCGATAGAATTTTCCTTAAGGCTATAAACACAAATATGATTATATACTTATTCTAAGTCTAATCGGTAATCTTTTCAGAATAAATAACTATAGATTCATTACTAATCTAACAAATTCTTTTTACTTTATACTTTGTACATAATTACTACTATTTGGGTTCTTATGTCTATGCTCAGCTTCTAGTGTTTAAAATTCAATAATTTCAAGTTTTTAAATGTTCCAATTATCACTCTGTATCCTTTTGTCAAGATGTAGTCAAATATTTAATAGGGTTGTATTTGAAGTTGTTTTATTTTCTCCGGTAAATCAGTTCATAGAGAGATTTATTTAAATCTAAACTATAGGGATAAAGAGATGATCCAGAAGTTAAGAGTACTGGTTCTTCTTCCGAAGAAATCAAGTCCAATTTCCAATACCCTACATTGTTGCTCACAACTGTAACTCCAGTTCATGGAGTTTTAATGTCCTATTCTGTCTGCTCTCCATGTGCTCCACAACGTGCATATGGTGCACATACACATATTCAGGAAATATGACCATACATATAAATGAAAAAGGAAGTGGTGGAAAAAATTCAAGTACCCAAGATTCAGTCAACAAACATGAGAAGAAGTCTTTAGAAGCCTAGCCAATTTTAGGAAGCCCGTTTTGTACAGGAAATATAAATGGGCTGGAGATATGAGTCAGTGACTGAAAACACTGCCTGCTCTTCCAGAGGTCCTGAGTTCAATTCCCAGCAACCACATGGTGGCTCACGACCATCTGTAAAAGCATCCAAAGCCCTCTCCTGGTGTCTGAAGACAGCTACAGTATACTCACATACATAAAATGAATAAATACGTCTTTAAAAAAAAGAAAGAAACATAAACAGAAATTATATTCTGGGAGCCTTCATATGAAAAAGAAAGTACCACTTTCCAATAGTGAGGACAATTACATGTGCCCATATCTATTCTGAACTTTGCACATATTCTCTATTAGATACCAACAAGAAATAAAATATGGCTAATAATTATTTGTTGTCCTTATTTGCATATACCATGTACTTTGTAAATACTGTAGCTTTCTAGGCAGAGTGACACCTTTGAGGGAATCTAACACTTGCAGGCTTAATTTTACAGTTAATCTTATTTTATTTCAACTTATACTGACTTATAATTTTACTACTAATTCCTAAGCTCTTTACACGCATGATGAATGCGAGGCATTCAGTAAGTGTGAAAACTGTACATTGAACATTTGTTAATCTAACTAAACAAACAAGCTCTCTCACACATCACATATGCAAACATGAACACGCTGGACCTTGCTATCCTAGAAGAGGTGATTGAAAGCAAATAATGGCAAGGGCTAGAACATAGGCAGTGAGAAGCTGCTACCACCTGCATACATCTGGGTTAAGGCACATGGAATATTTAAAGTAACTGTTTAATAATCTCAAGCAATTAAAAAACAAACAGAATATATGTAAAGTCAGAGTTTCTGTTTAACTAGTAGCCCAATTTGGTTCAGCGTGTTTATTTCTAAACACCAAAAGCAAATGCTTCCTACAAACAAATGTTCAGGCTGTGAGTGAGCTGGGCTGCCTCCTGGAGCCTGCTGGATTGCAATTCCACAAGGGTTTTCCCCAGGAAGGCTCTCTACACACCCCTGATTCTAACTGCCCTGTCTAGGCACTCTAAGCTCCTACCTCTTCTGGGTTAATAAAACATCTTTTGTCCCTTGCCTTCAAGAACAATGTGATTAAAATGCACCACATAAATCAGAGGCTAAAATGAGTTTTGAATTTCAGAAACTATGAATAGGCAACCAAAGTTATCCAGTGCAACAGAGGAGGCATGCTAATTCCTGTCAAAGAGCCTCAGGTCTCTCCCTCATTTGAAAAATCACTCTGAGCCTGGTCTCTCATTCTCCGCCCTATATGCTAACATTGTGTCTCTTACCATTGTTCTAAAACACAGGAAATTAGTGAGAAAAAAAATGAAGCTGCGCATGAATAGTGCATGACTCCCAAATTTACAGGCACACAGTAAGTTTAAAATAATTGTTTAATTGAGAACAAAGAGAACTTATCACTGTAAAGTAATTATATCTTTTTTTATTTGCACTACTTTGCACCCATCAACTTTCTATAACAGGTGACAGTGAAGTCTCTGTTCTGCTCTCTGCCTGTGGAATCCAAAAGTGTCTTCAGGGAGTTATGGATCATTTCTATCTATTTAAAGTGTAAATTAAGTGATCTGGATATTTTATTCAATCTTCTGAACAAATTGAATCTAGGAAATTGCATACGTTCTCAGTGGAAACGCAAAAGTTCTCATCATCAAAGTTAGAGAAAAATCTCATAAGTGTATTAAAATAACAGAATAAAAATGAGGGTGATAATGTGGATTTATTGATGAAAATGAGGTATATGTATTTTTATTTTATCTTACTGTGCACTGATATACTATCCAAGGACAAAAGAGAAATAGAACTTTTAAAAATCAATGACATTCAAAAGAATGAAGGCAAGAAAGAAAAAATGAAGGAAAGAAGGGAGGGAGGAAAGGTGGAAAGAAGGAAGGGAGAATAAGGGAGAAGAGAGATATTTGCTAAAATTTACATCTGTGATTATGATAACAATAGAAAATGATTCCATTAAATGCTACATAGACATAAGGTCTTATACCAAATATTATTTTAGGGAGGAGTAAAAGTGATTGTCCTATGTGTTGACACAGTTTTTTGACACAGTCTTTCAGTCACAAATTTTGTTGAAGACATCATCTTACCCATTTGTTCTCTGTCAGTAAGAACAAAATCCTTGACTTGAGGATTCCCTAATGATTCATTCAGTGTATAAAACTATGATTAATAAAGCATAACTCAACTAATAGATTAGATATTGTCTACTTATCTTGTCTACAAACATCTTACTACTGTAAAGGCAGAAACATCAGCATTTCCACTTTAACCAGCTGTGGTGAAAACCTTTACATTTCCAAAATAAATATCTACTAGAAAAGAAGAAACATGACTACAATGGTGACCATGGACACATACAGTTCAGGAGATACTTGAAGAGAACAAAAAGTGGGAGATGTTCTCTCTTCATTCCATTTTCTTTGTTTCTATACTATAGAGTAATTGTTTAGCAAGAAAGTCCATTGACTATCCACATTGAAATGCACGAAATACTCCCCACACTAAACATTCATAGCTAAGGTATCCATTCATATTTTTTTTAAAACATTACACAATAATGAATGTAAAGCACTTCTTCTTCTTCCAACTTAGAACACTTCATCTTCTTTTCTCACACAATAGTATATTTATCTTCAGATTCTATGGTCAATTTTTGAAAACCTCTTTGTAGGCTATTAAACTAAGTATATATTGATTTGTTTCTACTTTGGAGAAGCTTGACAATCTCAGCATTAATGGTGCCAGTCAAAAGAGGATATCATCTCCTTATAATTGCAAGACTTAAATCAGTTTATAATGAAATCCAAAGGAATGTGCCCTTCAATGTCTACCAAGGAAGAAAGTCAGCTAACAAGATGAAAACTTACTACAGAAAAAAGTCAACACTTCAGAGATAGATGGAATTTGCCAACTACAGTGCAAATTAAAGATTGGAAAAAAATGTACATGAACATACTGTACAATAAACACAGCTGCAAGATGAAAGACTCTTCATGTGGTATTAATGTATTCTGTTATTCTCCCCAGTTAACAGACCTTTCAAATACTGTCCAGTAGAATATATTCATTGCTAAGATCCTCAAAAATAGGATGCTGTTCTCAATTGGCAGGCACTATCATTTTAAGTCATATATACTTCAGAGATGCAAATTGGCTCATTCTTACCTTATGAAATCTCAGGCAAAATGTGCATTCCAAAAGATACCTTTTACTCTAACATGCTATTATTGGTTTGCTTTTATTTTGTTGAGCTGGGGACTGAGCCCAGGAAGAGATATGCAATGATTCATCTTACTTATTCTAGAATAATTGAGAAAATTTTGTAGGTATTTTATTGGAAATATGCTTCAATTATTGTCTGCATTTCTCACTATGTTGATTAAACATACTAATTCTAATTTAAACCTTCCTTTTGATCTTAAAAGTATCATTAAAATAACGTTATATTTTTACATTAATTTATTTATTCATTTTATGTCCTGATTGCAGCCCCAACTCCCGATACCTCCCTCACACAACTCCTACACTCATCTCCCTCCCTTCTACTCTGAGTAAGGGGTATCACCCTGCCCCCAGGTTCCAACCAACCCTAGCACATGAAGTCACTGTATGAGCAAGTGTATTCTCTCCCACGGGGGCCTGGCAATGCAGTCCAGATAGGGGAACAGGATCCTCAACTCTTCTACAGGAGTCCCTGAGCTCCATCTAATATTTGGCTTGGGGTTTCTGCTTCTGTTTCAGTCAGAAGCTGGGTGGAACTTCTCAGAGGACAGTTATGTTACGCTCCTAATTACTGCAAGCCTAACACAGTAGCAATAATAGTATCAGAGATTGTTTTTTGCCCATGGGATGGGTCTTAAGTTGGGCCACTCACTTGTTGGCCATTCCCTCAGTCTCTGCTCCATCTTTGTCCCTGCAGTTCTTGTAAACCTGACAAATTTGGGGTGAAAGGTTTTGTGGGATGTTTGGTGTCCTGCTTTGCTATAGGATGTAGTCACTTCATGTTCCATATGCACTACTGATAGGAGTCTTAGCTATAGTCCCCCTCATAGATTCTCTAGAGCCTCAACATCCTATGTCTCTGGCACATCCTAGAGATGTCAACTACTCCACTGCACATTAAAATAACTTTTGCCATGATCAAGTGTATATAATTACAATATACAATGGTTTGAATGAGTACTGATTTGTTTTCTTTATTCCTACTAGAAAATATTTAAGAGAATGATTTCAGAGTCAAATATTACTTCATGAACAGACAATATCTAGGTCAAAATCTGTTAATGTATATATAGCCCTCTCAACTCATAAAGGAATAAACTTACATTTGTAGCACCATTAAATACAATTACAAAATATAGTTCTATAACACTCTTGTGATACTCTTCATATTTCTTACTATCATATTTGATCAATGATCAATATTTTCCTTCTTTCCTATTTATCACATTTTCCATTCTGTCCTTCAGATAAAGTTCTTTCCCTCAGTCAAATTCTGACAAGCTAACGGGCAAAAAGCATAGCAATTGCCCATCATTGTATTTAATCTTAGATCAGTATTTCAAAGCACTTTTAATTCAGTATGTTTTATGACACACATTCACACACATATATATATATACACACAAGAATATAGACAGGCACATACATGCATAGGCACAAACACATACACACACAGAGAAACTACCCAGTAATGAAAGATTGTTGTGTAAAATGCAGAGAGAAGAATTGCATTTAGCAACAAATATATACATATATTTTTTACTATACGTCTTTCCGTTATGCAGTTTAACCATAAATTAGGCACATTAAAAATTCACTAAAACTAAACTAGAACAGTGCAATTAGAAATCACAATTCTTTTCATGGCTCAAGCTTTGATAGATTTCACTCCATAATCATGTGAGCATTTTTGGTCCTGAAGCAGCACAGCATATCTCAATAAGAACATGTGGCAGACAGGATGGTCAGTCCTGAATGCCAGGAAAGAAATAGAGAAAGATAAAGTTGATCTTCAAGAGTACACTCCAATAAGCTACTAGGCTCCACATCACAAATATTCCATCTTCCAACAGTATGGAAGACTGTAGAATGCTTGAGTATTCAGTGAATTCCCAGTCTAAAGTATGGAACTAGTTGAGGGTCAGATTCTTCAACATTTATTCAATTTGAAACACTCTGACAAGTTTCTGTGATGTTCATGCTGTGAGCTCCAGTTGAGATTTTTCCTTTTCATCTTCCACTCTTTTATACAGAAGACTGAACATGATTCCAATTACTAGTTCTTTAGCACTTCTCAGTACCCTTACACATGCTCTGGCACTTGTCCATAAAGCTGTCAGCATGTTCTTCTTTACTAACTTGTCTTTTTGTCTGAATGGTTTTTCTACCCTATTTATCAATCTCCAGAAATTTCTGAAAACCATTGAGAACATCATATCAGACTTAAAGTAGGAAGTCACAGAGCTGGGTCTTCATTCACCCATTGTTGTTTTGATTTTCACCATTCCAGACGGAGGTCTACATCAACTGTTGAACAAATGGCTTCAGATGCAATAGAAAAGTATATATGATCTCTACAATTTGAGTAAGCTTCATCAAGAAGCTGAGTTAATGTGTTTTTGATTAATCATAGAATATAATATCATTTTCATTTCTATGGTAAACAGACTCAGAATGACAAGAAACACTATATATAATGAACAAAAATGTACTCTGTTCCTTCCTCTTCTTTCTATGTCTTCCTTGCTGGGAAGAAGTATTGATTAGACTGTTCCTTAAACAACATGGCTAGCACCAACTCTTTCTGAGGACAGAGAAGCTAATTGGGGGGTTGCTCATATACCTTTCAGAGTTGCCACATAGCAACACTGCTTTCTGGTTTGAAAAGCTGCTAAAATTCCAAACACATTTTGAAATTATGTTTCTCACCCACAAATAGTGCTTAAGCTTACCTATGTATTTATCATGCACTTTGACCATATGGTTTAGAGTGTGAGATATGAATAGTAAATTTTTGGGATTTTTGGGATAAAAATATATTATCACTGTAAGCTAAGGTGCATTGCTTTGCCTCTTTTTTAAATTTGTTTTCTTTCTCCATTTACTGATGTACTTGCTGGCTTCTTCTTGGCCAATCTAAACTGCAAGCATAACTACTTTGCTTTGTTGACATTACAAAGTAAAATAAAGGTTCTCAAGTCACAAACATAGCAATATTGGATCAGTAGGACTAAGAAACCAGAGGACTACTAAGGGACACCGTGGCCAGAAGCATATGGAATGCAGATATACTAGACAAAGTGATAATTAATGATGAACATAATGGAATGACAATAAAATTTTATGCTAGTTAAAATTACATATAGTTCAAAAACAATGAACTATTAATTTATTGAAGTTTCTTAATTTCTGACTGTTGATAACCTTGGGTAGTTAAAACTTCAAAAAGCAAAATCACACATATGGACATACATCCGGAGAGTAGTCTGGCAATGACTAATTGGTCCACATGTAAGTAAAATATGAAAATTATTCTGAACTCACTAAGGAAATGGGCCAGTTATGTCTTACTAACTATGCTTCAGAGTCTAGTGTAGGTTGAAAAATAAGAGCTTTAATGGCTTGAAATAAAGCCCTATTTGAACCTCAATCCAATCCAAAGCTCAATTCTCATCAAGTAAACAAAATCTAAGATGCACTCAGGACTTGTGGGTGATGGTGAGACATACTGTACTGAAGAAAATGTAAACACAAAGAAACATACTACACATTTACCTTTCAAGTTTGCTATAAGTTATTAGTAAAAAGAATTGTTACTTAAATTTAGGCGTTCACGCAAATCCAACAGGGGAAACATATGGATACACTTTATTAAAGAAGGAAAAATAAGCTTCCTTCTTGCCATTTATGTTTGTATTTGATTCTCAAGACTTTCTAAGAATTTGCATGGTAAAATGACTTGTCAGCCAACAATATCTTTTAAACACTAAAGCATCTTTTAGAACTTCAACATATATAGTGCTTACATTGATTCCTTTGCATTTATTAAGCAGAAGGGACACACCTGGAGGCTCCATGCAGGAAGAGCCTCTGCACAGCAGAATCTGCATGAATGAGCAGGTTTGTTGGCTCTGACCAACATAGTTGCAGTTATAAACCTCTTGGCTCTATCCATTTTAAATTTAAGTTTCTTTGAAGTACTCAGGCATTATAAATACATCATTCAAAAATTCTTTTTAGCTAATTGGCAACTTTGGAGTAATTTAAGACTTGAAGAGGAATGTCAACATGTGGCTATCTTCATATGTCCATATAACTTATAGCTAGAGAAAATGTACTGTGAGAATCAATAATCTGCTCTGTAAAAACATTATACTGTCATTTGCCACTGTTCCCATGAATAATATTCTAAAACAAGTATGAAATAAAGGACACAATTTTCTTTGAAAAATTCAATTTTTAGTTCTGGTTTTTCACCTCTAGATACACTGACCTCAATTTTCAGTCACATTTGTCTTCTCTGGTCTAATAGTATATAGAAAAATGATTCTGACATGTTACTTAAAGCACAGGTAAAATTATAGGCAATTCTTAGCACAGAGGGGAATACAAAACAGTCTACCAACCTTATTTATAAGTTTGCTATTTTTGAAATAACATACTGTATATTAGATGGCTTTTTTAAAAAAGCACAATTTGCTGTTGCAGAGTCCAGGTTCTGGGGTCTAATATCAAGGTTTTGTTGGTGTTGGTTACTTGGGGAAATATGAGGAAATGCTCTGTTCCTGGCCTATCTGATTCTTGGAGTAAAGATGACATTGTTTTTTCATTCTCCCCTCAGCCTGTGTCCTCACACTTACACATCCAAATTTTCTTTTCAAAAAGGCATGGTGTATACTGAATTACAGCTCATCCTAAGTAACTTTATTTTAATTTAATAATCTTTGATGGGACCCTGCCCCTCTAAGCATAAGGCTACATTCTGAAGTTCCTAGAGCAAGGGCTTCAGTGTGCATTTCTGGAGTCTTGAATTCAACTTCTAACTCCACCTTTTTAAGAGATAATGCTGACAAAACCTAAGCAAAAAAATATGCAAAATGTATGACTGATATACTTCCCTCATTATCATACCAATATAACATACATATAACAAATATCTACATATGTACATGTTACTGGAGATCACTGATAGGCCTAACAAAGCAAGAGAAATTAAAAACTATATTCAACATTTTAAAATATTTTACATTTTAGTGATTGTTTTTCTGGTTTGTTTTGTTTGCCTGTTTTCTAAAGAGGAACGAACAGAAAGAATGGGAATGGAGTTGGGTAGGTGAGGAAGTGGAAAGGATATGGGAGGAGATGGGGATAGAAAAACATCATCAGAGTATATCATATGAAAATATTTTCAGTAAATAAAAATATTTCACATTTTAACAGTATCAGAAATCACTATGAACTGATTAACTCCTAAGAATCTAAAACGTACAGGTGACTGCCTATGTTCTTAGTACGAACTTCTGAGGTATGATAGCTATGAGGAACGACATGCTAAGATACTCAGATACTCAGTTACCATAAGAAAATAAGTTGATCAGCTACTCCCTATTTGATCCAATTAAAGTCCTTTGCTTAGAGAAAAGTTCTTTTAAGATCATTAAAGGAGAGTTCAGTGTGACTATAATTAATGTAGTTGAGCATTCTGTTCCCAAGCTCAGTCCTCATGCCAACCTGATGCAGAACTTACAATTTCTACTTGTTAGATAAAGACACTGAATCTAGATCAGGCCATCAATTTAGCCTCCATCAAGGTCTCTAACTTCATGTTCTTTCTGTATTTTGCACTTAGTATGAAAATAGTTCACTTACTATGAATGTTCCGTGCTACATGGGGCACTAAGAACAGAGAAGTTAATTAAGCATGGGCTATGTCATTGGGAGAAAGGCCATTAATAAGTTAAATCACAGATATATTACTAAGTGCTCTGGTGGAGTGACTAAGTACAAGATGTGTGAAACCTTTTTGTAAACTTGAATGAAGTACAAGAGACTCTAAAATATAGCCTACATATTCTGTAGGCTCCTTTTAAATCATTTCATTTTAGTTGGTTGAATATATTATCTATAGCTATTTCACAAATAGAGGAGCCTTTACAAATTGGAAGGAAGTATTTTTGCAAGAATCCAATGCTGTTACATGACATTTTTCAGTTTTGTGTTCCATCCTCACAACTCAGGCCCCATGAAGGGGTCAATGATAGCACGTACCCAGTGACAGGAAATTCACACTGACCTCTGGGACGTTAGGACAATAGAGTGGTGTGAAAGGCATGGGAATCAGTGGGAACCTGGGTATGCTATAAATGTGTCTGCTGTTCAGTAACACTTCTTTTAAAGAATTATACAATATATTTTGATAATATTATTTACCTCCTCCAACTCCTTCTAGATCTTTCCACCTTCCTTTCTATCCAATTTCATGTTATTTCTCTCTCAATACACACACACATACACACACACACACACATACACACACACATACACATACACACACACACACACACACATTGAGATAGGAGATAGGATTGGGACATTTTGTCTACTTCCTCTATTCAGTGATAGAATTCTGTCTGGTTTGAATTTGTATATAACTTATATGCTTTATTACCACACTGAGTAATTACTGAGTCCATACTTACATCAATGATTTTGCATCTAGAAAACACTGTTTTGTTGTGGTTTTTGTCCATCTACCAACTCTAATTTTTACAAACTTTCTGTCTTCTCTTTTGCATAGATCCCTGAGTCCTGAGGGGAAGGGTTTGGTAAAGACATTCCACTTATGGTAGACTATTTCAAAGTCTCTCACACTCTGCATATTGCCAAGTTCTGGATCACTGTGTTAAATTACCCTCTATTAAAAGAAGCTTTCTCAGATCAGAGATGAACAATGCTCTTTTCTATGTGTATATAGCAATATGACATTGCTATATTGCTTTAGCAGAAAGATGATAATAGGCTTCTCCCCAAGGCTCAGAACATATTCAATCTCTGGTTCTTGGCCACTTTAGCAGGTTCAGATATGGCTTCCATAGATTGAATAACTCTAATTTTTTTAAAAAAAAAATTAACTACCTTCATAACATATGAGCCACCATTTCACCAGTATACCTTGAAGGCAGGTCACTGTTATAGGTCCCAGGTTTTGCAGCTCTGTGATGTTAGTGATCACTTTCCAAGCCAGTATCATGCAGAATACCTACCAGTACCACAAATGGTATTATATAGGGGTGAAGATTTTAGTAGAACACCAGTTGATTTCTCCATGTTCAAAGAAAGTAAATTGTGTCTTTAGCAACAGAGCCAGGCAATTAGGTTGTAGGGAGCAATAAATAGCCTTATCAATAGATTGCTATATTTGGGTGCATCTATGGAACCCTTTTGGCCAATGACTCAATAAGATGTAAAACATTTCTGACATTAGTGGCAAAAGTTGTCTAGTTGGAATATTGCACCCATCCACTAGATGGTGATTCCATTAAATTCCGTTTATATATGGGTATACTTTTGGAAGCTTCAGATGTACTCCATTTCCATATAGCTTTCAACGTCCTTTGATTCCAGCTGTACTTCAATAGATTCACACCATTACCATGCTCGTCCATATCTCCCTTCTCTTATTCTCCTCTTATAGTTTCTCAGAAATCTCCTCAGAACACTGTTCTCTACTTCCCTTCCTGTAGAAGTTTCCCCTCCTTCTCCCTTGTGTCTTACTAGCCACCTAATCTCTGTGCTTCTAGAAATAAATATACACATACAGACAGCTTAAAAGATAAAATAAATAAAAGATAAAGATAAATCTTGCAATAATTTCTCTTGAGTTCTGGAATACCTCACTCAAGATGACTATGCATAGATTCATCTACCTACTTGCAAATGCCATAAATTAATTTTTCTTAAACCCTGACTATCCCATTGTATAAAGGCAGCACGTTTTCATTTTCCATTCATCCACAGGGAACGTGGTATGAGGTAGAGTGTTGGGTAGGTTGGGTACATACCTAAGAGTAGATCTTATAAGTGGATTGTATGGTAGATCTATTTTCAGGGTTTTTTTTTTTTTTTGAGGAAACTTCAGACTGAAGTGTATAATACCTGTACCAGTTTGTACTCTGGCCATAAAAGCATTTCTCAAAGTGGTTTGTGCTTTGTAAAGAAAGAGCTGGCTCTATTGGTGTTTTTTTTTTAAAAAAAAAAAAAAAAAACAGGGCAATATTAGTATTTTTCAAGTAACAGTTGCTCATTATGCATAGCAACTTCAGTCACTTTAAGGTTTCCTTTCCACAACCCTTAACTCTCTCTGAAATCCTAGTAATGTTGCTATTATTATAGTGAAAAAGATGAAAGGGAGGAAAGAAAGAAGGAAAGAAGGTTCCCCTAATATTCACAAGTTCTCCTCCTCAATACTTATAGAATACAATCCCTAGGCAAAAAATAGTAGGCTAGACAAATTACTAACTCCACCCTCATGTCTGAATCTACCATCTACAGTTGTATTATGTTAATTAGCCATAACATTCAATTGTTCACATATGCTATTTCATGAGTTTCACTCAGTGTTGAAAAAAAAAAAAAAGACCTGCAATTTGGGATCTCATATCTTCACAAAGATCAATGTCATAGTTTTTAAATGACCTAATATAAATTTATCAACTATACTTCAACAACATGGCAATGTGGAAGTTGTTGGATAATCACAGATGATCCAGCCTTGAGATTTTAGCTAAGGCTCTTTTTATGTCCTCTCCCCACCTTGACCCTCCCATTCAGGTACCCTAAAAACTACAGAATATGTTCTTATTGGTACCCTTTTACTTAGGGTTTACTTCATTTACTTAGTAGCTTTCAGAGCAGGAAGAGAAATATGCCTGCCAAAGGTGAACAGCTGTTTAGTTTTTTTGTTTTTGCTTTTGTTTTGTTTTGTTTTGTTTTTTAATGGAAGGTCGGAACTCTAGAAAAAGTGAGCATATTGCCATTTTAAAACAGTTTTATCATTCCGACCTCAATTGTGCTGAATCACTAGCAATTATGTGCAAAGAGCTATTTCAGAACTCCTGACAACTGTCACATTTTAGGTTTTTTATAGTAAGTGATTATATTATTTGAAAACTTATACAGTCATCCTTAAAGCACCCAAATATCAGGCATCTTCTGAAAACAAGTTAGTATACATTAAGGAAATACTTAGGGATGCTAGCATACACTAAGGAAATACTTAGGGATGCTAGTTTATAAGACACATGTGAAAAACTAGATGAGAATTATCTCTGATTCTCATGTTTGTGTGCATGACACTTAATTATGGATATTAAAACCTTTTACACAAAAAGTCCTAGAAACAGTGCTATCCACCGCAGTAGAATCACATTTCTATCTAAAATTATCAGCATGTATTGTCATATTTGAGGGATAAGTATTGCCATTACACATCTCATGGAAAAAGAGTCCAATCAGGTTAGTAACGTGTCCGTATGCTTTTGTTACTACTGTACAAGACATAGGCTTATTCTTTTCTCCTTTACTATGATTTTGCTGTGCCCCCACAGTACTCCACAGGCCCTCAGCCTCACTTTCAAACAGGTAGATTTGTACCACCTTCTTGGAGCAGACTGAAATTTGTTCAGTAGTCTAGGATCCTAACCTACATTACTTAAAATATCTAATGCTGAACACAACACCAAGTTAATAGGGAACATATAATAAATGCTATTTGACATCATAGAAATGAATACTACTAATACCAGGAAACTCTGTGAGCAAAGTTGTTTGTCACGAGGCTTGATGCATGATCAAGGGAAAGAATTTTGTAACAGTGAATTAGTTAAACCACTTTGGCTTCCAGCACATCTTGCAAGCACTGCACTCTCATAAGAGCTCTCCTGATTCTTGAATGGCTGGGTATTTCTAATTCTCCCCCTAGTAGTATACATTCTCCCCTCCAACTTTCCTGAGTCAGCTGGCTAGATAAACATTTCATCTCTGCTGCCCAGACCCAATCAGGCGTGGCCACTAGGACCACTTTCCTGAATTCTTACTTGGCTGGTTGCTTTCTTTCCTGAAGGTCATAGGTCTAATCCCTCCTCTCTCTTCTCACTATCTATGTTCCTTGCCCAAGCAATCTAAGAGTCCCTTTCACCCTGCTCAGCCAATGGCCATTGGCAACTTTATTTCCCAATCAGAGCCAACTGAACGCTTAGATTCCCATGTGATTCTGGGAGCCAAATTAAGATAATGCATTAAAACCGAACCCCATCATAATCTATACACAAAAAAAGAAAAGACATGATTGTAGTTAAACATTTTAAAAATAGTATTTATCAGGTGGGGAACAACAACAGCAGCAATAAGATTAAGAATATCACTTAAAGGTTATTTGTGTATTTTCTTCCTTATATAAGGAAATGCAGGCCAGTAGAATTATAAAATATTGTACACAGGGAGATATTTTCTCCTAAGTACTGCAACAAGCACAATCAAATGAGTTACCATCATTATAGTCAAATGTTTCCAACTCATAGTTCATTAATAAATACATATAAGTTGAAAATAAACAATGGGAAAGAATGAAACATTTCTGCAAATAATCATAAAACCCATACCACACTAGTGATTACAGAAGCTTACAAGTATATTGTCCTGAGATAATACAAAAATGAAAAAGTCAAGACAAGATTTTCAAGCTAGAGTTAAGCAAAGGTCTACATAAACAAAATACAACTTATGTCAAATATACTAAAATTTCCAAAGAACATAATCAATATCAAAATTTTATCCATGGTAAATGAAATATGCCTATTCTTTGTCAAGTACAAATACATAGGAAGGCACGTCAATGATCATATAGTATGACAATTTTATATAATTTGCCACACAATTCTGTGTTGTTCTTTTAACAAAGGCATAGCCAGAACTCCAGCAGATATAATGTGTGAAATGGGGGCCATTCATAGTGGGCAACATTTCAACTTCCTTTGCACCTTAGAAATCACCTACAGGTCACCTACAACACAGTTGTTATGGTCTATCCAGCAACCATTTTAGATTTTATATCATATGCTAACATTTGAAATGTATGTACATGAAAATTTATATTTACCCTCATGTCAATATTTGTGGCCAAAATTTTCCCAGCTTTATTCTGTTTCTCAGTGTCATTCACTATTCCTCATTGTCCTAGCAAAACCAAACTTCTCAGGCAGAAACAACTACAACTTAGCTAATGCTCCTAGGTGAGCAATTTTCAATGGGACCTTGGAGTGTGAGAACTAAACACTGGCACTAAGAGGCTGCATGCAAGACTGATGTCTTCGTTCAGTGTATCAAGCAGCCAGTAATCACTTTTATACATCAATTTTATACACACTAAAACTCAGTATATAAAATCTAATTAAAAGCATAGCAATATTAATGATTTGAAAACCAATGCATCCTTTACAAAACTTTCATAGATAGCTTCTTAAACATTTACAATAACTATATTTTATAGAAATGGAAGGTGTTAGCAATGTCCCTTGAAACAAAAGAGACACAGAGATAAAGTGAGTATCAAATTAATGAATGCTTCCTCTTAGCCTATGCAAAATGCTTGGCATACAATTAACCCCAAATCAAATCTTCCATTCTATTTTATTCCAGGGGCATCAAAAACGGGAAAATCATCATTGTTGTTGTGCCTGTGATGTTTTATGGTTTCTCTCCTAACACCACATTCAACAATTTCTAAATAATTAATCATGTTTGTGCCAGTGGTTCCAGACATTCCATTAACAATTTGAAACCGTAGCCAGAAATTCAAACTTAACTTGGTTACCTCTATGTGTCCACAGGAGCTACTAGAGACTCGACTGTGTGTTTTCTGTACACAAAATACATGGATAAGACAAGCAAAATGGGCACAGTAGGATTTAAGCCATTGTTAAAATGTCAAACTAGGTAAATATAAAATGGATGAGAAAAGATAATAATCTCTCCAAGACTATGATGCTTTATAATGAGATAAATGATAGATGAGAATTAGAAATTCCAACACTTGCAGGAGAGACAAGTTCTTGGGAGAGCCATACCAGCTGCTGCTAAGGGTGAAACAAACTTTACTCAACAACTGAGGGATTCAAGCTGTTTTGTACGTGTTTGTCCCTTAGCTTAAAATATGGAACCAAATGTAGGAAATTCTCCAAGTCTGACTCTAAATAAGGCAAAAAGGTGGCCTGATGAAATATTTAAACAAAAAGTCTCATAGAATTATTTTACATAAGATCTAATGACTAGGGAGATGGTTCTAGCTGTAAAACCCTGACTTGCAAGCCTGGAGACCTATTTTGACACACAGAACACATGTGAAAAGCTTTGAGTGGTGAAACACATCTATCATCCTGGCAATGGAGATAAGGGGGCTAGAAATAGGTAGTCTACTGGAAGAAGGACAAGTAGACATGCAAGTATTTGAATGCACATGAGCATGCGCGCACACACACACACACACACACACACACACACGACCTACTGAGTCATAGAGACATCAAACATTGTCATGTACAAATTGGGTTTTATAAAAAGTTGATCCCCAAAATTGAAATTAAATACTTAATGTGATCTTATAAGCGCAAACAGTAACACACCCTTATTAGTATCAGAATAATGGGAATAGATGTTGGCTAAAGTACATCAGGCGGCTATGAGAATGCTCAGTGGGCAAAGCACCTTTCTTTCATACCTCATGGCCTGAGCTGGATGCCACTGCATACGCCTGTAGGTTATCATCTAAAATCCACACACAGTGTTGCACATGTATACATTCAAAAACAAGTATATAAATTAAATAAATAAATACATAAACGGACAGCTACAAAATAAAATAATATTTTCTAGATAGTATAAAATTTTATTTCTATTTTACTGTGGCAGTACAAATGCACTTCAGGGTTAATGGCTTCATTTGATACTTAGTACCTGACAAGCTAAGTTCTTTCTCTGTACTCAATGAGCACTTCTAGCAACTAAATGAGATAGTATACATAGCATATTTTGTAACCCATATCAAAAATTATTATTATATAGAGCTGACTCTTCAATGTATGGCTTCAAAGAAATCTTTGTAGGAGCAATCACACTGCTTTGGGTAATACATAGTAAACATTCTGCAAGGAGAGACTGGTTGCTGGCTCAGTTGAGGACCATACAGTTTCCATCTGGATTTGTCTTTCTGAGAATGATATGTAATATATATTCAGAAAAGGTGTGATATTGTCTCTATTTTATATACAAACTAAATTGAAAACTAATTCACAAACTCTATAGTGCTGAGGATAGGGTTCATGGCCTCGTAATTCCACACCAGCACTCTGTCACCTGACTGTGCTAACAGCCTCACATTAGTTAGAGTGAATAATGCCTAATGGTAGATACCCAAAGATTCACTTCCTAATAAAAGATTTGAAATAATTTTTTCAGGTTTTTCAGATTTAAGAAAATATATTTTTTTTGAAATACTGTTTTTTTTTCTGAAAAAATATTTCAAAATACATATAAATATTTTCTAGTCACTTAAAAATATTAGAAATAGTTGACAACCATCTTCAAATACAAATCTGATCCTTAGTCAATACCAAGAGAAACTACATACTACATATTTTTTGGGGAGAAACTCATTATTATACAAAGCATCATAACACAATGTTTATTAGGCAGGAAGAGACAGAAAGTCAGGAAGGGAAGGGAGGAGAGGAGTCATCAAAGGCCTACCCATGGGAAAAGGGATTCACATGACTGGAGAAATATAAATTAATAAATAAATAAATAAATATATAATAAAGAAGCAGTCAAGAAGATTTGGCCATATAAAGATTATAGGAATTCCTCACAAAAATAAGACACTATGAAATGTCAGGGGTAGATATTAGATTGGTAACTTGAGCATATGAACTGAAGAACTGATATGATTTTGAACATGTTAAATGCAGTTTTATAGATATAAAAATGTAGAAGTTTGCAAGTTTTAATAATATGAAAATAAACAAATGATGAAAACACAAACATCAAGGAAGGGTTTAGCATCTATCTCAAATTTGTGATGTGGAAGTTAAAATGAGATGAGTTGCTAAATCATCTTTTCTTCAGTTTAAATTGTTAAAAAATTTAAATGCAAACACAAGAGCTATAGGCAACTAAGTTCATGCAGAATGTAGAGTTTGAGCTATGATAACAGAATGAAAGAACAAATATGCATAACGGAGAGACTATGCCTCCTTGGCTCTTCTCCACTTTTTGCACATTTAATGAGGCTGGATGTGACTGGACTCCAATACAGTATCTTCATAGACATCATAGTCAAAATTTATATATCAATTGTATTCTTTTTCCACAGGACAATGGTAATCAATCCTTTCTCCTACTTTCTTGTGGTAGTTTGAATGTGAATGATCCTCAGATCAAATGTATACATTTGAGTTCAAGTTCTGCAGTTGGTGGAACTACTGGCAAGGGATAACAAAGTGTAGTACTGTTGGAGGAAGTATATGACTAAGGGTAGGGTTAGAAGTTTCAAACGCCCAAGCCAGGACCAATCATGTCCTTGTTTCCTGGAGTTTGTGGATCAGATGGGAGCTCTTAGTAACTGCACCACCACCACGCCCTCCTGCCTGCCTGCGTGCCTGTCTCCAGGCTCCCATTATGATGCTTCTATTCAGAAGTTTTCCCTTTCTGAAACTCTAAGCAAATCCTCAATTAAATGATTTATTTCATGAGTTGCATTGGTCATGGTTCTCTTCACAATAATATATTTCCTAAGCTTTGATATCCTCATGTTTCATCTTCATAAAACCAATAAATAATCATTAATCCTTGTATGTACTAAGATTCTAAAAAATGGCAATGATATTTTGGTTTCTGCTCTAAATTTCAACTTATGGTTCTATTGGATTCATTCCTAACATTTTTTAGACCAAATAAATCAGAATTTTTTATTACTTGAAAGTAAAGAGTTAATAAGATCAAAATTAAAAGGAAATTTTAAGATTTGTTGGCATGCACACAAAAGATCAAGTTATAAATGAAATCTGAAAAACAGGCAGTACTGAGGTATCCATTCTCTATTAACAATATGCAATCCCCTATAAAAGATTGGGAGAAAGGTGTGCGTATGGGTGTAGTAAAAACAGATTATAACAGTCTGCCAATATTCTGTGGTCTGCTGCATCTTTGGTTTCAAGTATTACTCATTTCCCCCAGGGATAATTCAACACTCTCTACAGAAGCTTAAATAAGATATAAAAAGTAATTCTCTGCTTCATGATTTCAAATGTATCAAATATATTGCTTTATATTTATGCAAATGATCAGCTCGCTTTCTTAGAAAATTACAGAAAAAAACCTTAACTAAAGAAAGGATTGATCATTACAGTACTGGAATAGCCAGGACTATCAGACAATGTTTACGATATAAAATTAAATGCATATATAAATCTATCTATCTATCCACTCATCCTAAACTATGTAGTATTAGTAATTACCTGTCAGGAAGAGACATTAGTGGCTGTCATCTCTTAATATTAAAGAATGTAGTTTCTAAACAATTTGTTAGCCAGTTTTAAAATGATAAGTTAACTAAATGCTTATAGGTCATGTTTTGTTTTTTTCTATCCATTTTTCAAAAATGTCCATATAAAATAACAATTTGGATGAACAACCACAAAAACAGTACTCTAAAGAAACCAATCTTTTTGACTGCTAACCAAGCATTCCTTTGCTCTGTAAGATTTTTCTATACAATTATTTTTATCTTTAAATTAAATATTATTAAAAATAGAATATCACAACTATGCTACATACTTTCAAAGGACAATAAAAGAAATATAACATAAGCAAAACATTACACACATAAACATAAAACATAAAACACAAAGGAGCACTGAAAATACTCAGGTTTTACATTTTACATTTTTAGTCCCATTTTGAAACATTAGCATTTCTGAATAGAATAGGAAGCAACTGAAAGCCCAGTAGCTTAATGCTAATTATTTGGGATGTATCTCTCCTTTGTATTTAATTTGTCACTATAATTATGGGTATTTTCTTCAAATCCCTTTAATAATGAATGTTCAAGTCTAGCTATTCAGATAGAATCCCAAAGGCTCTGTAGATAGACATCAACACCCAGGTGTGCTGTTAGACAAAAACACAGCTAAGCTGCAGAGAAATGATAATCAAGAAAATCACAGAAGAGGCTAGAGAGACAGCTCCTTGGTTAAGAATTCTGCCTATCCAAAGCAACTGTGTGCAGTTTCCAGCATCTATATCACAACTTATGAATGCTTGTAACTCCATTGGGGGATCTCATACAATCACACAGTCAAATATGCAGGCAAAACACCAACACTCATAAAATAAAGATAAATAAATCATTTTTAAAAGATTAAAAAAGAAACAGAATCATGGATGTTTTTGAGAGAGAGATGTAAAAACGTAAAAGCAAACATATCCTTCCTTTTCCCATCACTAGAGCTGATATTATACTCTATATATCTACAATTTTTTATGAATATTGATATTGATCCAGAATTTAAAATAAAACATGTAAATACCTTTATATCCCTCAAGGGTAATGATTTACACTTAGGCATTGCAGAGAAATAGGGTATATAGTTGGACTCTCGAAATGCTTTCAGGAAAGGAATTGCAGTATGTTACACTGTATATAATATTACTGGCACAAAGAAAGGGCTCCAGCTAACTTAAAGTCCACCTACAATGCTACTTGTACCCATAGGGTTCATGTATACTCAGAATGATGTTTGCTTTGACTTGGTTTTCAGATACTAAATAAGAATTCCAAGTCTGCATTTCCATGGTTGTAAAGATTCTTATGCATGGATAGTTCCTAGCCTGGTATGGAAAACTACTTCCCAGCACCACGAACTACTTTGAATTCCTGAAAACTTAGTGAGTGATGTCAAACATTAAGGTTAATAATTTCAGCCAATAATATATTGCTAAAATTAAGAAATATGGCAAGCAAAATGGTTAAAGATATGACAGGAGAGACCTCAAATGTTAAATAAAACATCACCACAAATCCTTTATGTCTAAGTTGTCTTCTGGTGCCTTCATTTTCAGTCATCCCTACTTAAATAGAAATCCAAAATCTAATGTTATGGCTCTTCTGAAATCTTTATTGTTCCTGATTTCCCAAGTCATCTGAAGCCTCAAAATTAATATCTGAAATACCAGATTTGTCATGGATCATGAATACATGTTGTGGTACTTCATACTATCAACTTCTAGGGATTTTTAACATCTGGGCATGTCTGTGAAACATTGTTTACTTTAATTGAGGTAGGAAAACCAACCTTACAGATGTACAGCATCCTTCTATGTGCATATGTTTATGCTGAATAAAATGAAGAAAGTGAACTGAACATGATCAATCACTACTCTTTGCTTCCTGGCTTTAGACACAGTGTGATCAGATTTTCAAGCTCATGGCTTCCTTGTCATAGTGGACTGTACCTTTGAACTGTGAGAAAGCAATTCCTTCCTCACTTAAGTGGCTTCTGTCAGGTCAGGCCTTTTGTGAAGGCTATGATAAACATAACTAACGTTCAGGTCCTCTGCTTAGGAAATGTTACAATATAGTGCATCGGTTACAATAAAGTGCTACTCTTGATGTGCTGTGTCCCAAGAGCTGGGTAAATGGTAATATTGTTGCTGCAATATCTTCACGTGAGTCGCTAATTTTCTATTACTATGAAACTGGAGAAGTAAAAGAGGTATAGGGTTCCAAACTTCTAGACGGTATATAAGCTAGAATAATTATCATAAATAGATGCCAAAGATAAAATATGCATTAATCCAGCTCTATTAACCCTGGGTAGATACACAGAGAATTCTATAACTTACTTACATACTTATTCATATGTTTATTTTAGGAAGAAAATGGTTATCAGCCTATATGTTCATCAACAGAAGAATAGTTAATGAAAATGTAATATATTTACACAATGGAAATTTGCTCATCCATAAATAAACTTAAAATTATGACATTTGGGAAAGTGAATAGAATTGTAAAATATATTAAATAATTCAGGCCCAGGAAGATAAACATTACACATGTTTCTCATACATGAATCTTACCTTCTAAATGTTATATGTGTTTGCTAATATGACAATGTATGTAGATGGCAGAAAACTATGAGATACCAAAGGAAAAAGAAGCTTATGGAAGATGGGTATAGAGAGAAATAGAAAACATGGGATATGAAAATGGAAGAGGACGATATAGGAGCAAGGGTTTAAGCAGAGATAGAAGCAGGGAAATGGACTGCAAAGAAAGGTCAACCAAAATGAAACGTCTAGGATGCCATTGGGCAATCTGATATTTTGTAAGATAATGTTTTAAATTTTATTTTCAGTACATTTTAATAAAAATATAATATCTCTTTCCCTCTCCCCTTGCACTGTCCCTCCAACACCATCCCTGCCACACATTCTCAAATTGAAGAATGACCCCCTATCGATTTTCCAATACAAAATGGTCAGCCTAGGCAATATACACACAAAAATGAACTCAGCAGATTGTATTATGGATTTGTGCATACACATACATCTATGTATATAATAATGATACTAAAAGAAGATGAATTTGTAAAAGGAAGAAAAACTGTGAAACCTGACACATTTATTAAAATGCTTGCATCCTGATAAATGCACTGCTTGGTTCCGTTTCTTCTGCTAATCCCTCACCTATGATGTTCTCTGGTGGAAAGAAATCACTATCTCTAAGGACTGTCCATAACTAACAAAGCGAGTCACACTGCTTTTCAAACCATGGAACGGTGCTAACAGTGCTGCACTTGAGCCCTGAAGAAAATGCTCAAACAAATTAATACATCTTGGCCTTTTAAAAAGTGAAATGTAATGTATCAAAGCACCATCCTCTTTTGTTAACAAATAGGATAACTTCAGTAAAATTACCTGATGGCACTATTAAGTTAATAAGATCATTAACGGTGTTAGTGAAAAATCACTTGGAATGGCAGCTTGTGATGGGTGTAGTATCCCCTCTGGGGAAACACAGAGCTATTCATCCTAAAAGGCAAGGGATATCCTAACATCACTCCAATACCTAGTTTCTGCTGTTTATTTAATAAAGACATGTAACCAACCAGGGTGCATAGCTCTTAAACATTCTCTACTTCTGGATGTTTATGTGGTACGCACTAAGTATGTCTTTTAGATTCCTGTGATGGCAATTTAAACAGTGTGTAGTTGTAAAAGATCTGAAAGATTAACTCACTCAGTTCCCTCCACTTAGAGTGACATTCTTGACTTTACATTCTTTACTTGTTAGATCACAAACCCTTTAGGTAGAGTGCAGTAAAAACCTGCAGGTCCAGGTGTCTAGTTCAGCACTTCTTTGAATACATCCTGCTGTCTCTTGTGAATACCCAGACTGTAGTGCAGCAATTCCAAGCACTTCTCAGAAGCAGATACTGATCATGTGCCAGAGAATCTGTTGGAAGTGAGGCCACTCACCACTTGCACATTTTGTCTTTCTAGAGCTCAGTATTCTGTATCAGTGACTCCTAACTTACATCCACTGAACCTGACATAGAACTGCTTGACTTTCCTTCCCAGGTGCTCTACGCTCTTCTCATACCAAGGCTAATTATCTTTTGGTGATTTCTTGTTGCTGATGTCTGTGTTCTGTGTCACAAATAACTTTCCAGACTCCTTGTACAGCCCAAGCTAATCGCCACTCATCGGTGAGGTTAGAGCCTAAACATAAACCCTTTGAGTTAAGCCTTTCTGATTCCTGCCAGTCCTTGTTGTGTAGACCTTTTAATGTACTCCCAGAACTGTTTTACTTTTCCCACAATACCCACTAGTATTTGCACTTGTAGCATCTAAAGTATTTGTCTGTCTCTGCAACAGACTATAAATTTTAGTAGTGGCAGGGTCTGGTTTATATCTCTCCTAGCATTTTTCGCTTATTCCCAAGGCCTTTTAGATAGTTAAAACTCAGAGAGGTTAGCTCATGAAAAGACTTTTATTGCCATAGCACCACACGATTATCACACTACTTAAGCAAGTGGTGTGATATAGTTTTTCTTTCTAAAGCAATCACTCTATGTGAGATAAAAAGCCTCTTCCTACTTTACTGTAGCTATATACCAATTACTTTTAATGACTTTGTTCCTTCTTATATACATACATACATATATACATACATACATATATACATACATACATATGTGTGTGTGTATATATGCCTGTGTGTCTATATGTATATTTGTGTGTACATATATTGCATGTGCATATATTATATATATTTATATACATGCATATATATATTGCCATAAGTGATTGCTTCCACTGGCTTTGTTTAATAGATATATTAATTAAAAGACAATACATATTATATTTTTCAGCATTCTTTAAAAATATTATTAAGAGTCATCACTTGACAAATACTGATTGTCTTCTTAACTCATCTAGTGATATCTTTTTTTATTCTCTCCAAAGTCAAATTCATGCCCTTACGATAATGCCTTTGATAGCTAGCTTCTTCCTAGAATTTATGACTAGTCTCTTAATGCTAAGTCACTCTTCTCCCCTGAGAGCTGCATCACTCTCAGAATGCCTTTGCTTTTCATGATGACACATTCAAGGATCTCTTCTCAGGTTTCAGTAGCATGATGAACTATTCATCTTTCTTCCTTCATTAGAAACAATGGCCTTTCCCTGGTCAGGGTAATGTTTCCTCCAGGTGATTCCTTCCTGTGCCTTTTACATGGATGTTAGTCTTGGTCTGTGCAAAGACATTAAGTCAAAAAAGGGACTAAACCAGCAACCGAGGAATACGCAGGGAGGGACTCATGGTTCCAGCTGCATATGTAGCAGAGGATGGCCTTATCTGGCATCAATGGGAGGAGAGGCCCTTGGTCCTGTCATGGCTTGATGTCCCGACATAGGGAAATACTAGGGTAGTGAGGTGGGAGTAGGTGGATGGGTGTCAAGGGGAGGACCCTCATAGAAGAGGGGAAGTGTTGGGATAGGGGGTTTTCTGAGGGGAAACCAGGAAGGGAGATAACATTTGAAATTTAAATAAATAAAATAATCAATTTTTTTTATAAAAGGCCCCTGAATATTCTACTAAATGTTTCTTCCTGTAATCATAGTATATGTTTCCTTTACCTAGTAATTTTCAAGCCTGTTTTATTCTTGGTTTGTCAACTGTATATGTTACAGTGCAGCTAAAATATTTCTTGAGCTTAAATTACTATGAATGTGACTTTTTGAAGTTTCACAATAATAGCTCAAACCCATATATTCCAAATCAGACATCTCTTCTCTAAATTCTGTTCCCTTCAGTGTTCAGTATTTCAGCAAATGTGACTCTCGTTTCATTTAAGCAAGGCAGTAACATAGAACTCAAAGCCAACCCCTCCCACTCCTTCGATATCTAGTCTATATCCCTCCATTAGTAATGATTTTGCTTGTCTTTCTTCTTTAGTCACTTTCTTCTTCAGCACCATCTTCAGATTTATTTCTACAAACACTATACTCACAATGTATCCACATCTAAAATGCTGATACCTTTATATTCACCATGACTCCAATCCAATAACTTACTCTAGACTGCAACAAACACAATATCTTTGCCTACTAAGGGCTATTTAAGGGTTCCCTCTTTGCAGAAAAATAACAAGTCCATTAAAGCCACTTTATACTTTGCCCTTACATATTCTACCACCCATCCATCATGCAGTCATTAGCATCCTTTTAAAATCTAGTCTGTCCAACCACCTTTCAGCCCTTCATTATCAGTACAGTACTTAAATTTCCTTTCTGTTACTCTTAACTACTTGAAAAGGAATTGTGTAGCAGTTAACTTTGTGATTAAAATCACCCATTTTGGAGGGAAGCTTCTTAAGACACAGATGTTATCAGGGAGGTGAAATATTCCATCATTCAGAAAAGTTCCTTAAGCACAGAAGGTAAACAACTCAAAAACTTTCAGGAAGATCCTAAAACTGACCAGATTCACTGTAACATGTAAGCTCTGAAGACTGGCGAGATGTAATTTTAAACAAACTGCACTGACTAGCAGAGTCTTAGACAGCTCAGAAGCTTCAAAGCTGCTCAGACTAGTTAAGGCCTATAGAAAAAAAAGTATCAGCAGAACCAACAGAAAGAGTCAGGCCATACGAGCTGACTGAGCATGTCTCCAATCTGTTGAGATATCTATGCAGTGAACTCTAGTTTTCAATATTTCACCAAAGTTGGGCTGCACTGTTGATGCATCCATCATTCTGTCATTATGGCTCATAAAACCTCTCACCCATTTTCCTAAATGTAAGCCCAATAAAACATACTGGTTCACCAAGTTGGAATTTCATGATAGTTGTAAGTTATTTTGAAACCCTACTCTCTCTCTCTCTCTCTCTCTCTCTCTCTCTCTCTGTCTCTCTCTCTCTCTCTCTCTCTCTGTCTCTCTCTCTCTTTCATTTTCCATTAAAGAAATGTGTTAGCTTCCTCCACTGTACACTTCTTCTCTTTTCTTTTCT
>NW_022196896.1:19271143-19273198 GCF_008632895.1 Mastomys coucha
GGATCTCAGTCTGTAGACCAGGCTGTCCTTGAACTTAGAAATCCACCTGCCCGTCTCCCAAGTGCTCGGATTAAAGGCGTTTGCCACCACTCTTATCATGATATACGACCTCCACACGGGCCCATACAAGGCCCAACAAGGCCAGCAGACTAGAAACTGTAAAACAGTCAAAAATCAGTCTGTTCTCCTTATAAACAGAGTTTGGATATATTCAATTACTAGAACTAGGACTGGAGAGCTTACTGGAAAGTTGAGGAACACAAGGGGAAAAGCCTAGACCAGGTGACATAGTTCCTGTCATTTCTCCATGCATGTCCAAGAAGACGTTCCTGTCACTTGTACAACCATTATCAAGACTGACCATGAAGAGGCCATGAGTATTTATGGATAGAAAGTGGACAAATTTCGAGTGTGAAACTTGCCAAGCATAGGCAGAAATGCTTATAGTAAGGATTAATGACATCCTGTGATACCATACAGGGAGAATCATTGCTATAAAGCTTGATTATTTACAGATAAGTTCTTATGACAAATATCTACGATCTTCTCAAATTGAAATTCATCCTCTAAAAGAATTATGGAGGCATACTTCTACAACCCCAACATTTGAGAGATTTAGGAATAGCTAAAAGCTGTAATGAGGAGTAAAAAAAGAAGGGGGGCAAAAATAGTTAAAAGATATTTGTAAAATCTTTCTGTGAATGTTATTCTTTAGAGCACAATGAGTTTTAAAATTAAAAGAAGAAAGAAAAAAGACAAATTCAGTCTACAACTTCTTAAATGTATAATTGCCATATTTTGAGGAGTCAGTGCTTATACGACCTAGGATAAATATTCTTTAATTTTCATATTTGTATTATATGGTAAGGTTTAGTTAGTACATTAGATTTCCTGAAATGGCATCTAGGCATGAACATAATAATTTTCTTCTGTAAAGTTGTATATAACTGTTATTTTTAGGTCTTTAAGTTAGATGCGCTTGCATCTCAATACCACTGCACAATCATGACACATAAAACAAGTACCAGGGAACAAAAGGTGACAACTATTAGGAAAGAATAATTCTCAAAGTACTTTGATAAAGAGATTAGTGTTCAATAGGAAATTACATTTGTAAATTGAAGTCAGAAAAACTCTTTGAACCTCTTTCAGTTCAAATTTCATTTATCTTTAAATTAGTTCACAGCACCAATAGTCTTAGTTCTTATTTGATGGGAGATTATGAACTCCTCTTGTGAAAAAAGCACCAAAATAGTTCAGTTGTTATGAACCCAACAGATAAAACAAATTTATAAGAGGCAAAGATTAATTTTTAAGGCATCAATAAAATAGACTACTACTGCTCTTCTTTTTCCAGTACAGTTAAAAGAAATCTAGCAACTGTGTAACTTCCTTTTTGCTTTAGTGTTACTTAAATAAAATCCCTAAATATGGAAACATACATTACAGTTTTAATTCAATTATGGAATACACATGGAATCACTGCTGAAAAAAGAGTATTTCTTAAGAAAACTAAACAAAAGCATTTATACACCTCTTCCAGTTAACTCTAACCATATTACAGTTATTAATATATGGGGATACTAGTTTTAACTCCTGGTTGAGAGAAGGGATGAACATGTGTGATGCTGAAAGCAATAAAACGGAAAAGCAGCTTTGAAGAAGCAATGATGGTGTCCATCCTGATGTCCATTTGATTAGCTTTCTGGCATTCCATAAAGACCAGAAAATAAATGCTTAACTTTGAAAAGTGCGTAGAAATCCTTCATGGCATATGACATTCTAAAAGTAAATCGTGCTTACATAATAGAAATACTGAATACATCATAGATGACTGTAGATTTGTTTTAAAAGAATTAGCTCACTGTTTGCCTTGTGGCTATTTTCTAACTTCTTAGGAGGCTGACGAAAGAGGGTAGAAGTTAATGGCCTTCCTGGGCTAGAGCTCAGAGACAGGCTCTAGTGGCACAGCCTCAAAGCAAAATAAAAATTCTCTGTGTTTGAAGTTAAAAGTTAGAATACCCATCTGGTATGTGAAAGGCCCAGAGTTAAAGA
>NW_022196896.1:19273712-19290286 GCF_008632895.1 Mastomys coucha
ACACACACACACACACACACACACACACAGGTATACTACCTAATATGATATAACATTTTATACAGCATATAAAAACTCAAACTCATTATTTCTCCTCATAACTTATTTAGCTGACAGTAATACAAGTTGTTTTCCCTCCCAAAATAAACTATTGCATTTACTTTAGAGAAAACTCTAAACACTGGTGACTGATAAAAAACATCTTTGAGCAGACAAGTGATCCTCATTAGATCAAACTAATCAACAACTAAAATGTTTGTGAGAGTAACAGACTCCAATTTAGTCAAATATTGCTTATTTTTAAAAAATAAGATTACAATTTAAATAACAATTAAACATGTTCTAAAATATATTAATTTCTTGCTTTGAATAGGAGATTACTTGGATTAAGGGTAAATTTCTTGTCTATTTATTGAACTTGAACATATTGAAAATATGCTTTTAAGTGTATACTATTCATACTAAGAATATTCTGCACATCTTAAATTTTTATTGAACATATATTCTCTTCTTTAGAGAAACAAGAGAATCGCAGAATATTGAAGCAAATGTCCAAGACTGCATAGTTTAAAGTAAAACCTGGAAAACTCTTAATAGGAAAGATGCCTTCTCTCCTATCTTGAACCATTTCTACATACTCCAAACCCTACTAGCCAATGTTTTCTGACATGTCTTTATATAATATAAAATTAATAAAAAGGAAAAGGAAAAATAAAGAATAGCGAGATGATGCTAAAATTATGATGCTAAAATATGATGTAAGAACTAGAGCAGACACCATTCCAACTGCTTGAGATTCAATTGGCATCACAAAACCTAACTTTCCAAAACTTGACATATAAAGAGACTTGCATTTCAGTGGACAGTCTATAAGAAGGTTGTAAGGATTTTAATATTGTACTAAATAAAAAACTCCTCAAGGCATAACACTTTGTATATATGGGATTGCACACAAAATAAGCTTTCAGAAATGCCATATAGGCTTGGGTTACAATTCACTAAGTCAACATCTGGAAATAAAATTCAAATTTTCTATAAGCTCCAAATATGTATTATGGATTTGTGAGTGTATGTGCTTAAAATGCATGTGATTGCATTTATTTCTTTTTTGTGAAGTTAATATTTTATTCATGTTAAGAAAAGCAAGAAAGGCATATTTGTTTGATTCTTAATCTCTACTTACAATAATAGTGTTACATGACCTTTACATCCTACAGAGTAGAGTACTTTTAAAATTATTCTCCTCCTCTTCAAAAGATTTTACAAGAACTATGACTTTCAATCAGTGATGACTATTTACCTAATTATAGAATTCGTGATGTGGGCTTTTCAAGGACTTGGAAGAAAAACAATAAAATAATTGAAGAAACCCAACAATTTCAGAAAAGAAAATTCTATAAGTACTTGCAACCAAGTTTGGGAAAATAAAATGGAAAGGAAAAAGAAAAAAATAGAGAGTGATAGTTTGGGTCAAACATGGAGTCCATGAAGCATTACTCCTAGATACTTTTATTCAAAATGTTATACTACAGAGGACATATCATGAAACAGTATTCTCAAATACTTACAGAAATGTAAGTATTTGGCTGGTGACCTTGTTGTGTCTCAGGAGCAAATTCTGAATGAAAGATATTTTTCTAATGTTCATTTTTTTTTTAACTTAGTGCTCACCTCAAACAAACACAGCAGTTCTGAAAAGAATTCACAAAACCTTTCCAAACCTTAATCTGCTTTCATGAAATGTATGTAAGTTTAAGAGGACATTAACCCTGGAAATTTTATAGTAATTTTCTGGAGATGAATGAAGTACAGATGGTGTTACATCATTTGCCTAGGATACATTTGTATATGCGGAAGAATATTCTCAAGAACTCTGAACCATACTATTTTTCTCCACCAAGCCATAAAACAGCATGTAGTATGTGAATATAATTGAATCCTGTTAGAAGACTCCCTACACAATATCATTTATGGCTGTTGCTCTTGGGAACCTCACAGAGATAGAGAAGTTGCTGAAGACACAGGACTCATAGGATTATAGCTGGGTCTTTTCTGAGAGCCTCTTCCCTAAATACTTCATTGTCCTGGGCAATTTGTCGACAATAGCGCTACAAAACAGTTCCACCCCTGAATCAGAACAAGCAGGAGCATGGCAAAATAGGCCTAAATGTGAAATAGTGGAACTTATATCTTGGCAGTAACCAACAGCTTTCTAAATGATATAAGAAAGTGCTCAATGTGAGAGAAATCACACCTAGCCAACTTCCAGAACTATTGAGTTCATGGAATGTACAACCACTATTAATCCCAAACTCATTCAAATACTTATCCTTATACCTACAGATAAGTTTGACCCCCTACCCCTCCAAAAAAAAACAGGTTCTCTTTGGAACATATGCAAGGAATGTGATCACAGTCTTAATGTAAATATGTACCATGCAATTCCTGAACCTACAGCTCAGTAAACATTGGAAGAGAGAGCAGAAAGACTGTGAAAGCCAGAGAACTACATTAAGATTCTCTGAGATTGTGTCTCCAAGAAATGTCAGGGAAACCTCACCTATAATGCCTCACATAAACATCTGCCTAAACAAGACCTGAATAATTGCAACAACTAAGAGACATGCCAACATTAAAGGGGAAGTCTCATGGGTCACCACACCATAACAAAGAACTACAGGCAACTAAGGACTGCAAAGAGACAGAGAAAAAGTGTTTCCCAAGGACCAGCTCCTTGGCTGGTTGTGCAATGTTATGTGGTCTGAATTTTACCTTTGCGGTGTGTGTGTGTGTGTGTGTGTGTGTGTGTGTGTGTGTGTGTGTGTGTGTAGGAATGAAAACTGAAAAGTTAGAGTACATAAATTTAATAAGGAATGGGCTTGGTGGGCTATGAGAGAAGGGGAACGGAGGTGAAGTGGTAAAATTATAATTAAAAATGTTAAGTCACCATTACTAAAACAGAAGTGTTTCTTGAAATTTTAAGGTGACTCAGTAAATTTTATGGTGAATTCTCTCAGAATATCCTATGTTAGGAAATGAAGGCAGATTCATTCTAAGCATCAAAGTACAGGCTGGGTGGAAGAGAATATACTGCTTGTAATTGTCAAATTTACTTGTGGAACAAAAGATGAACCAGAGAATTATAGGCCAATAAACCTGAATTCAATTTAGAGAATGAAATGGAAAACATATGCAATTGGTCAGATAACAACCCTTAAGGAAATTCTATAGCCATATTTCCCAAAGCAAGATCAATGATTCATGGGTATTAAATGACATAGTAGGAAGGAAGATAAGTTTTAAAAAGTATTTTGCAGTTTTAAAAAAGTATTTCTACCTCAGTCATACTTAGGCAAGGAGAGCTCTCTTAGACAGCTTACCCCAGGAGACCCATCTGCACTATAAAGTTGGATATACACAGTGATACACCTTAAAGAAAAGTTGACAAGTGAGACAGATGAACAGAAGATTAAATACCAGTGCATGTTGTCAATTTAGTGCCACTTATTTTGTGACACTGTGACTTTGACTTATAATGTGGTTATTAGAAAGATTTTCCCTTTTAGACTTAATCTATGGTGATTATACATTGGGAGGAATAGAACAATGTCTTCCACAGCAAATAATACAATGGTCAGAGAAACTTCATTTTTATCTATGCTTTGAAACTGCATTTGTATCTGTTAATGATTTGAGAAAACTATATTGCAAATAGATTAGTCCATTTTTTAATGGATGACTTGTTCTTTACATTAAGTCAGTGTATACAATCTTCCTGCATTTGTTTTTAAAAAATAGCTTAAATATAATTTAAATGAAAAAAAAAGTGTTCCAGATATCAGACCCTCTAGTTAATGTGTCATGGTTTCTCTAGATCTTCTACCCGGAAGTCTACTTAAAGGAAAGGAACCCCAAAGACAATACTCATGGAAATCAAAACTCCATGTTTCCTTTCTTACTTCCTCTTCTCCCTCAAAGTGTAGTTCGGGATGAATCACATATTAAACATACCTGCCAGACAAAATAGAAAAATCTGCTTCACATTTTAAATAGGCCCAGGGTTCTATAGAAGCTGCTGTCACATACAAATTTTAGGTTACAGTAATATCATCAACAGAGACAGCTTAATTTGACTGATTATGATATCGATAAGCTATTCACATGGCAATGCTGTCATAATACTTGGAAAAGTAGGTGGCGAAAAATATTAAGTCAAGTGAATCATAGAAAGGAGACAGGACTCTTCTCCAGAAAGTCATTCTTCTTTAATCTCTTTGATATTAATCTTAAAAGGAGTTAATAAATCACAGTTCATATAACTAACATTATAACATAGTCATTTATTTCATCTATATCAATTTCACACATACATTCTTAACAACAAGCGATAAATATATAGCTTAAGCTTCTAGTACTTTCCTGTTAAACTAAACATGAATATCTACCATGGAGGACAATGTCAAGAGGCATGAACCGTTTAATACTGGAAGAAATGTGAACACATGCAAGTTTTAACTAACAAAACAGGGTCTAGTTTATTTATGTTTTCAACTACCATAACTGTAAACAAAAAATTTTAGAAAAATTGCTACATCCTTTCCACCTGAGGAGATTGTAGTGAGAATTGCATTGAACTCTACATTTCTGTTTGATAAATGTAAAATTTAAACCTTCTGTATTATAACATAATTAACCAATAATTATTCAACACAATTTGATATTCATACCTCTAAGCCTTGATTTTAATAAAAACAACAAATTGGGGTAGGGGAAATAAAGGGAAAATAAAACATTGAAGAACAACCCCATAAAATTGGAATAAAAATCTAGAAAATAATAAAATCAAATGGATCAAAATCTTTGCAATAATGAGCTTCATTATTTTTTATGGCCTTAAAGAAGGAAAACAGGAAGAATGAAGATTAATGTTACAGCTAGTATTACAGAAACTTTTATTAGAATAATTCCTATACATAATTTCAATGAAATATAATAAATTACTTGTTCTACCTTGCACAAACCAGCATCATCCTTAATATAAATTTTGTTGACACTCATTTATTTATTGAGTGAGAGCATTCATATGGATATACATGTCATAGTACCTAAACGGAATCAAAAGACAACTTGTGAAACTCTATTGCCTCCTGCCACCATGTGGGAATTACTAGATTATTAGAACTGATGGCAAACACACTGACCCCTTCCCATTTCACTAGCCCCTCATCCTTGATTTAAAATCCTCCACAAAGAAACAGGGCAATCTATCATTAAAATACTACGCAATAATTCTAAAGTAAAAGGTAATCCTCTCAAAGATAACATGAAAAGGAGGGAGAGTCCTTTCAGGGTGCTCTCATTCCCTGTGTATCTACCTTTCCAATCCCTCCTCTGCCTCTTTCTGTTCAATAACTGTAACATGAATGACTTACATGCAGCAACTAAGAACAAAGAGTGCCTGGAGTGTAACAGTCTAATCCTCTTCTCTATTCCATCCTGGAAACAGGCAAGTATTTCTTTCACTTCAATATCCCTGTGACTTATTTACTACAAATTTTAAAAGTAAGATAAAAATACTAAGACACGCATAAAATGCTGATTGATTTTCAAAAGCTCTCTTTGAATTACACATGAATATGCATGCTATACTCTAAATCTTTCCCTTATGAACAGTGAGTTGTTAAACAGATATGACATGATGTGTATATAGCTAGGAATCTGTTTAGTTGTAACATTGCATATAAATTTAAACAAAGATGAAAGAAAGACACTCTTGTTTAAAATGCCTAAGGCTGAGATGAATGAACTATAGCAACACAACTAATCTCTGCTACTGCAAAAAATAATATATCCCAAATAAGATTACTTGATCCAAAATGAATTTGTTATTGCTTGAACTCAGAAAATATTTATAAATATACTTTCACTCATGATCCTTTTGTTTGACCAAAATTGGTTTGTAAGAATCACATTAATACAGTTACCTATACGAGAATAGTGAAGCAGATAAAACTTTACTATTTCACACTGTATTTTGTCAAAGCAGGCATCAGTCCAAATGACAGAAGAATTTTACTCATTCCTAGATTATTCTAATGATTTCTGACATCTAAATAATTAAGATTTCTGACTAACTAACTAGTTGGTTAATCTACCTTGCATGTTCATGAAGGTCACATGGACATTGATGTATAAAGTTCTAATTGTTCTTGCTTTATCCCTCTCCTTTTTATTTATTTATTTATTTATTTATTTATTTATTTATTTATTTATTTATTTGGTTTTTTGAGACAGGGTTTCTCTGTGTAGCCCTGGCTGTCTTGGAACTCACTCTGTAGACCAGGCTGGCCTCGAACTCAGAAATCTGCCTGCCTCTGCCTCCCAAGTGCTGGGATTTAAAGGCATGCACCACCACTACCCAGCCAACAATTTATAGGGTTTATAAATCTTTAATCATTTAAGCAAGAAATTAAAGCTCTTTGATTTCAAAGATCTTATAATCAGCTACCAACAACTGCCTTTTCTTATAAATGAGCTAGATAACATTTACTAAACTAACAAGTTTGCACCAAGTATTTGTTTTCATTTTGTTACTAGTGTTTTTTTTTTTTTTTTTTTTTGAGAGAGAGGGAGAATGTAAGATGTGCTCCAAACAGTCATCCATTCCCAAGCCACACTGAGCAGCCAGGTCACGCATCTCCTAGATGAGAGCTTCCCACTAACACAGAGTTGTTCTTCCCTCACTTGAAGCAGTCACTTCTCTTTTGGTTTTGTCTTTGCTCTTCTTGGAACTTCACATTTTATTTATTTACATTTCAGCTGGTATCACCTTCCTAGTTTCCCCTCCAGAAACTCCCTATCCTCTCCCCCTTCTCCATGCCTCTATGAGGGTGCTCCCCTATCCACCTATCTACTCCTGCCTTACTACCCTAGGATTCCCCTACACTGAATTAAAAGCATCCAGCCTTCACAGGACCAAGGGCCTGCCTGCCCATTGATACCTGACAAGGCCATCCTCTGCTATATGCAGCTGAAGCCATGGATCCCTCCATGTGTAGTCCTTGGTTGGTGGCTTAGTTCCTGGGAGTGCTGGGGGGTATGGTTGTTAGATATTGTTAGATATTCCCTCACTTAAAAAATTGTGGGGCCAAGAAGATGCCTCAATCTGTAAAATGACTTGTTGGGAGAAGGGAACAAAATGGCTATCTATTTCTCCAAGTCTCCAAGTCTCCAACTTGAGAAAAAATGTATATCAAAATGCCAAATTACTGCTCAAGACCAACATTCAACATCTTGGTGTTGTCTCCATGCTATGAGCTATACTTAGTCTATATTCTGTCTTTGTCATGTAATCTGTACATAAATGGTTACTTCATTGCCCTTTTCTCCACTGACTTACAGTCTGCATGTGTGATAGCATTCACCAGTCACAGCTCTGATGTACAGGCACTGTGCAATCCAAAAGTTCCCAGAGGCAACGAGAAGAATGACAAACAAAAGGGAAGTTGGAAAGAATGTAGGAAAGGAAATGAATATATATATATATATATATATATATATATATATATATATATCCTACATATATATATACATATATATGTAGGATAGCTGAAGTTACAGAAGGAGTGGAAATGCAGATGAATGACAAGAGCTCAAACAAACGGCAAGGATAAGTCAATTAACCCATCTCAGGCATCTACTGTTGATGTTCTATATATTATGCCTATTCAGTTTCTGGGGAAACCACATTTCTCTGCTGCTGCTGGCTCCAGGACCTGCCATTTACGGAGCTCACACATTCTTTGAAGTTCGGAAAGAATAAATGCCTTAATGCTGACTAATCCTAGAGCTTCTCTTGGTTTTTATTCATTAAACTTGGAAGTAAGCATGGACTGGCCAAGAAAGGAATTTTCTTTCATCTCGATTATAAAGGAAAAGTAGGACACGGAGTAAGGGACCCACATGCCACAGAGAAAGGACTGTAAGAAGGGAGTGAAGGCAGCCAATACCGGTGGGGTTACGTGAGAGGGCTTTGTATAGGCAAGAGTTTTAAAAACTGTAAAGAAGTGTGGGTTGTGGAGAAGTTGGAGTGAGTAGATATGAACAAAATACCGTGTATGCAGCTCTGAGAGAAGTAATAAAAAATGAGAAAAAAAATGTGTCCCTTGTTTGCTTGGTCTACCTGGTCAATAGTCTGAACAACATTCATATTTTATGACAAACATACTCTACTGCTTGAGTTCTATCAAATATATTATTGTTCTATCATGATTCCAAGAGTCTTTTTTTATAAAGTAATTAATTTTTTATACTCTATATTTTATCCCCCCTCCATCCACCCTCTGACTGCTCCAGATTCCATACCGCCTCTTTACCCACCTTTCTCCATGAGGATCTCCCCACCCCCACCCCACCTGACCTCTAAACTCCCTGGGGCCTCCAGCCTCTTGAGGGTTAGGTGCCTCATCTCTGAATGAACACAGACCTGGTAGTCGTCTACTATATGTGTGTTGGGGGCCTCATATCAGCTGGTGTATGCTGCCTCTTTGGTGGTCCAGTGTTTGAGAGATCTCGAGGTTTAATTGAGACTGCTGGTCCTCCTACAGCTTCTTTCAGCCTTCCCTAATTCAACAACAAGGGCCAGCTGCTTCTGTCCATTGGTTGGGTGCAAATATTTGCATCTGACTTTTTCAGCTGCTTGTTGGGTCTTTTGGAGGGCAGTCATGATAGATCCCTTTTTGCGAGCGCTCCATAGCCTCAGTAATAGTGTCAGGCCTTGGGACCTCCCCTTGAGCTGGATACCAAGAGTCTCAAATGAAAATGTTGAATAAAAAGTTCCAATTCCAAATGATGATGATGATTATGATGGTGGTGGTTGTGGTGATTATTTTTCTTATTTTTTTTTCAAAAAAAATTTTTCAACTTCCCACTAATAGAATATTCATGGAAACATGGAAATAACAAATTCAAAGTTTCAAACTTTAAGGACGTGACAAATAAAAGGTAACAAAAATTAAATATGAAATAAAAGAAATATAAAATAAAATAAATGAAAAAAGATACAAACACTGCTGGCTACAGAGTGGGTAATATAATGCTAAATTTCAGCTTTCTGTGTATAGAGTAAGATCTTTAGTCTTAGCAAAGCAATCTCCAGCTCATTGAACACAATTGGTGGACAAACAAATCCACTGGCTCATAGTTAGCTGCACTGACTGTGGGAAACAGACTGGATCTATTAAACACACCAGGACAGGAGACTATCTGCAAGCCATATAATTGGCTCTGATATTCTAAATTTATTCATATGCTCTCAGCAAAAGGGAGAAAAAAAATTCAGTCCTTTTAAATATCTCTCCATACAAATATGCACTTTGTCTACAGGGTTCAAGTGAGAGAAATATCAAAGCTCAGAGGCACACAGAAGCAGAGTGAATTGGAATTTAGCTATTAAACACTTATGAGCCAAGTCTTAGCATTTAGCAAGCAATCAATGGAATTTCAACAGTGATGTTTAGAATCTTCTGTGAGATTTTGTGTTTTAGAAATGATAGGGAAGCTACACCTAAAACTCAACATTATGCATCCTACTCAATACCTGAACAATAACAATATCAGTAGGTGTAGTAAGGTGGATGGGAAACCTTAGAGAATCACACCACTCAACAAAGAACAACAGGTAACCAATGACTGCTAAAAAAAAGGCAGAATTAGCCATTCACAAGGATGAGTGCCCTTACTGGTTATCCAGTACAAAGTGGGCAGTGCTGCAATCATATACACACAAGCTAGACTAAACAGGATCACAGGAGATACATATAAACATATGTGTGTGTGTGTGTGTGTGTGTGTGTGTGTGTGTGTGTGTGTGTGTGTGAACCAAAATGTCCTAAGGCTCTTCAGTGCCTCCTAGATTAAACTCATTCCATAAGTTGCTACAAAACTTGTCCCTTTACTCTCATTTCTTTGCAAGTGCCTGTTGAACTCACTAGAGGCTATGTATAATATTTTGTAATATTGCTTATGTAAATGCAAAAGTGTGAAGAAAAAATTAGCTATTTTTTTTTTATCTAGCTACAGCAGGTATTTGAGAAAATGTAAACCAATGCTCCTTTTCTTAAAGTTTGGTACTATTTAATTTTCATAAAGTATTTTTTATAAGACACATATACTGATACCATCCTTCGTCGATTTGTAAATAAGTGTTTTAAGGTTTATCAGGTCTTTCTAATAATCTACCACAGATATGAAACACGTGTTATTTGGGTTTTCATTTCCTTTTAGATGTGCAGAGACCATCCCTGTGATATATCACAGGATGCAGACTTTGAGTGTTTAGCTTTGAGGCTAGAGAGAAGGGTGGGCTTTGGTGGTAAGACGTCTTGCAGAAGAGCCATGGAATAGGAATAAAAGAGCATGTGATGACTAAAGATTCTAAGGCCCCCAAATCAGGCTATTCAAAATAAGTGAAAAGACTGGAGATCAATTTAAATACAGAGCATGAGGAAAATGGTCTGAGGTTGTGACTGAGTGCCAGGGAGCAGGAAGATAGGTATCTAGCCTTGAGGTTTATGCCCATGTGGTCAGGCAGTGATGAAAAACACAAGTGAGAGAACAAGTAGAGAAAAGAGATAGGTCTCTTGTTCATGAGGATGACAGATGAGAACAGAGGTATAACTGAGAAGAGAGATCCTAACTGGAGTTAAAAATAAAAAAGGACATTGGTATTCCTGTAATATTTTAGCCATAGGAGCACACTATTCAACTAAATCCAAGATCCAAGTCCTGAACAACATATCCTACAGTTAAGCATTTTAACATTTCAATTTATTCTTTCTCTTGTCAATTTATGGACACAGTATATGAAATTATCACCTACCTGTAGAGAAATTTAACAGGACAATAAGTTGGTTACAGTGTCAACTTTTGAACATAAATAATGCAGTTATAATTTCTCAATATTCTTATTTTCTAAGTTTAATATCTATGTCATGTTTGTGTTTCACTTACCTATGTCGAGTTCTCTATTCAGAACTGTTCTTTTGTGCTTCTTTCCACATGCATGAATTATATGCTGTAGAGGAACATTCGTGTGTGTCATCATGTGTGTGGAGGCCAGAGTACAACATCACATACCTTCCTTATTCACTCTCCATCTTATTTTTAAAGATAGATTCTCTATCGAGTGTTTGCTTATTGAGAAATACAAACCAGCTAATAAATCCCAAGGATGCTGTGGTCTCCAACTCTGGCATTCAGGTCTATGTTCCCACAACCTTCTTTTCTTTTTCTTTTCTTTTATTGGTTATTTTATTTATTTATGTTTTACATGTTATCCTCCTTCCCAGTTAAATTCCCATCCCCTCCCCTGTTCCCCCTACTTCTATGAGGGTGCTCCCCCACCCACCCTTACCTGTCCCCCTCAGCTCCCATCCTTTCTTAAGTGAGTGCTAAAGACCTAGCCTCAGATCTTCCCGATTATATCAACAACATTTCTCTGTCTGATCTATCATTGCTTCGCTTATCATTTCGATGCTTAGTAAGTTGTTATTTGATGACCAAACACACTAGTTTTACCATTTGGGGTATGACATATTTATTTATTCCAATCAACTCTATAGAGCTCCACGGCTAAGTCACTTAGAAATGTTCCAAATCTCAGACTTTACAAATCGTTAAGCAGAAACACAGTTTCTTACATTTGGAGATAATTATTTCCCTCTTACCATGGCAGGATAATTTTGAGTACTTTACAAAAAATATCCTGTGAAAAGTGAGGTTTTCCTGTCTGCCAGAGTAGGTGAACAAGCATCATTGCCATGGCTTGCTAAATGCAGGTTATTATATCCTCTAATCTATTTGGTTGCTTCCCTGGGTACAAGGGATACAAGACGGTTCAGAAACTGCAAGCAGAGAAACGCCTGCAGATCATTCATGGTCTCCTTTTTTGTATCATTTTCTCTCAGGATATTGACTATGGTGGTTTCACTATGCTTGTCCCATAAGGAATGTCCCATAAGGAAGTGTGGCCTTGTTGGAGGAAGGGTGTCATTGTGGAGGTGAGCTTTGGAGGTCTCCTCCTATGTTCAGGCCCTCCCCATTGCAGAAGAGAGCTTTCTTCTAGTTGCCTGAGGATGCCAGTCTTCTGGTTAGCTTTGGAACAAGATATAGAACTTACAGCTCCTCCAACACCATTACTCTCTGGATGCTGCCATTCTTCCTGCAATGATGATAGTGGACTGAACCTCAGAACCTCTAAGCCAGCTCTAATTAATTGTTTGCCTTTATAGGAGTTGCTTTGGTCATGGTGCCTCTTCACAGCAATGGAAACCCTAAGACATTGACCCACAAGCTCCAGGTACCTCAGTCTCCCCAAATTTAGCTCTATTTTTAAGTTGAGAGTCTGGGTTGGCCAAACGTAACTTTTCCCTCCTAGTCACACTTTTGAAAACCATTATAGAAACAGCTAATTTCACTTGGTTCCAACTCCTAGAAAGAACTCATTCTCTACTAAACACAGAAATTACCAAAAACCATATAACACAACAGGCTATAGATACACACAGATACAGTCTTTCACCCGAACATGCTTTCCTGCAGTACACCATAATGTCCTTCTCTGATGAAAGTTTTCTTTTATGTTTCTACAATGGCCAGTACATTTCATTATAAACTATGCTGAAATGTTTATGACTTCTGAACATCATATTCAATGGTAAACTAACTACATTGTTGTAAATTGTTGAAAAATAAGATTACAATTAGATAGGTTATACATTTCTGGTGCTTTAAAAAATCATAACAGGCATTTAACACTAAAACTTTATTTATCTGCAGATAATCACTGTTGAATCAAGTAGTCAAATCCAGGCCCTCTATTCAGTTTTACTCCAGGTAAGGAGGTCCCTTGAATTCATTATGTATATTAAATATTTATTTTTACATTGGAATATAAAAGATGCCATAAATGGAAGTGAACCCAATGTTCCTTCCTGGGAACCTTGAAATCACTTCTCACTTAAACTGACTTAGGAGCCTGTGTTCCAGACATAGCCTTCCTACTTTAATTCTAGGCTTCTCCCCCAAACACTTTATTGGAATGTGCCTCTAGCAAGATCCTCACTCCCTCCTCATTGTAAAGGAGGAAAAAGCTGTGCTAACTCACAACACTATAGTGATAATGAAATGTGCTAATGTAGGATATTAAGGCTTAAGCATTTAATTGTTATTTAACATTGTTTGTATGGTTAAATTGAAACATCTGAAGTCTAAGGTCGTTCCATTGATGAAATCTTCCAGATGTTTGTCTAATAAGTATATAATGGCAAAGGATGCCTATTTCTGCACTTCTAGTCATGAGAGAGACTACAGGAAATGAAACTCCTCCTCCTCCTCCCAGTCTCAAGGATGAGTGACTGTTTACATGGTTTCAGTGCTGTCATTAAAGACTTGTGCTATTTACAAACAAGGAAGATGGCATACCTGTTGGAAGCAAATGCTGTCTCCTAATTCTGAATTACCAATGGAGTAAACAATTATCCTTAATCCCATACAGGTGCAAAGCAGTCAATGACGTGAGTAAAGTTTCTGTAGCACTAAGCATGTTCAATCTACACAAAAGGAGTTACCTGTAACTGGCAGGGTTCGAGACTAAGCTTATTCTCAATGGCATGCAAGCAACTGGGCATTCGTTATTTTCTGCAACCTACTTGTATCTCTTTCATTTAACTCTTGATAAAAGAAGGGAGGGGTAGACATGTGGCTTCTCCTAACATTTTCCAACTTGTAAAGCAGATTTGGAAATATTCTGAAAATACTGGGTGCCTCAAGACCCATGAGAGGAAACAGGTAAGCAAATGTTTAAAGAAACAATGAATGCACAAATGATAGATACCTAAAACTAACACAAATATCAATTGTTACAAACGATTATCACATGACAGTGACAGTGATTCCTCTCTATAAAGTTCCCATAGAAAAATTCTTCTGGTGATATTCACTGAGTTTGCTTATGTCAGTCATGTACTGTGGTACATGCCTCATGTCACATCAAGTGCACACAATTTGGAGACATAAGATGCCATTCATGACAGTACCCAGCTTCCCCAGAAGGATTTTCTCTGCCTTCTCTTGTCTATAGCTAAAGCAAATAGTTGAAATTTTCATTCCATTAAATAATTTTCATCCTTCCAGTAACTATCTCTCCTAAGAACATAGCTTATTTTATTTATCCGCATCTCACTTAACTGACTAGACTAAAACATGTTTCTAAAGCCTGAATTATATTTGTTAGTAGGTTATACCTTAATTAAATGTTGGTACTCTTTAATGTACTAGTAAACTTCTTCTTATTCATATGCTTCTCCCATATAATAATCACTCTTCTAAGTTATGTTTTTCAAATTAAAAGACTACTGAAGCTCCTGTTTAAATACATTAATTTGATAATTTGGTGAATAACTTCTTCCTCATCATAAAACAATAGGCATAAACTCTATTTCAAAACCTGTCTTCATTGGAAAATAGTCATTGAATATGATCCTAATAAATATTAGGAAAATAATACAAGTAGATATCAAAGGATTAAATACCCTTTCTGTTCATTTAAAATTTGATGCTTGCAACACACAGTATAACAGGAATTATCAAACTAAACTTATCCACCTCATTTCTAAATATATGAGTCATTTTGGTTATACCATAAGCAAGTACAGTCACTGAAAACTTAGATTATGACCTTTGCCACAACTATGAAGAAGAATATATGAAGTGGTGCAACTTCATCACCTTCTTTAGCTCAGACCATCATTTATTTCTCCCCAAAGAAATATTAATTTGCATCTGAGTTGAGGAAGTATGTAATTCTTGGTTCCAAGTGATGGCCATTCAAGCCAGGTGAAATCTTAAATCTTGAGCTATGTGCTTGATGATTTCTTTAAAAATCTTTCATTGTTTGAGTCTTTCAGTAACATCTGATTCTACCTAGTTTCTTTGATTTTCAAACCAAGTTCTTCTAAGCCACAGTAGTATTTAGTAGACAGCTCAATTGCTCCCTCTAGCCTCTTTTCATATACTGCACTCAGAGGTCACATTTAATCAACCTATTATATGGCTGGCCAAGCTGCTTACAAATCCAAGCATTGAAAAAGCAGTGTACCAGCAGTGTAAGTGTTAAAACACCACAGACTCAGTGCTACATGACAGGAAGCATCAATCAGGGATGCTTTTAATAATCACATCAAAATTCTACAAATAATTTTCCTAAAAAAAAGTAATGCAAAAGTACTTTTGTTTCTTTGGCATTACTTACATAATTACTTAACACTTACCATTTTGCACAGAATTTCTCGTTGGTTATATTAGCTGCATAGTTCATGAAATAAATTTTTCTCAGGGTCAAAATTAAATATGCAGTGAGAAAGATAACCTAGCACTCAGATGATGTGTCAAAATTATCTTCCACAATATGGAAAATGAACACACATAATACATAGATAGATAGGAGATAGTAAAACAACAAACATAAGAGGCAGATACAATGGAGTATGGCTAGCTAGCTAGATACATACATACATATATAATACATGTATAATAGATAGAATGGGTAGATATTTAGATAGATAGATAGATAGATAGATAGATAGATAGATAGATAGATAGATAGATATAGATAGATAGATAGATAGATGGACAGATGGGTGGGTATCAATTTTGAAATAAATGCTCAAGGAATTCAGAAAAAATATTCCAACTTCCTTTTACCTTAAAAATACCACTTATGACAGACATATTTTTGTAGAATAACATATTCTTGTTTCTAATATTTAAGTTTGCTACCTTGGTAAAAAGTTTGTTTTACTGGGACTCTGTCCCAGAGCTACCAGTATGAGGTGTGTCTAACAGGAGACTCTGGTATTGGTGAGTTCCAATTCCTCAAACCCATGGTCCCCAACCTAATGGTTCAGGACTCTCGGAGAGAAGGCAAGGAGAGTCCGCACTGCAGGGATAGCTTTGCATTCAGCTAAGTAGGAATTTCCCCAAGTGATGCACAAATGTTTTCTTTTTAGAAATGAGCTGTTTCTTACGAAGATTTCCACTAGCTTAACCTACTTATATCTTTAATCGTGCTAATAGTTTCTTTTTTTATTGGTATGAACATATTAGGCTTTTATTTGTACTAAGTATATTTCATACTTTTCTCCATATATGAATATCTCTTAAGGATTAACATTTTGACAAGCATATATAAACCAAATAATATAAAAATTTTGAATATAAAATTATCTCAAAAATCCCTTTCATTTGTGTATGTAATTGTGACATCTCTGTCCATGCAATTCCATCTTTTCCAAGGTAGATTGTTTAAATTACTAATGTTGCCTGGATCTTTCTGTGTGAATAAAAAGTAGCATTATGTTGTGTTCATTTCCAGTAGCTGTGCTCTGAATAGCCAAGTCATTAAATTTAAAGTGTATATCAATTTATATAAAGGTCGTGACAAGTTTTTGTTTGAGCATCATGCATGCTAGTAGTTCTATTTACTTGGTTGTACATGTTCTAGAAGTACTATTGTT
>NW_022196896.1:19290324-19296780 GCF_008632895.1 Mastomys coucha
CTATTGTTACAGTTTTGAATTTTTATTTGACAAAATTAAAGAGAATGAGTAGTTTCTCATCCCATTTACTAAAGAAAACTGTTAAATCACAGAAAAAAAAGTTTGTTTTAACTTAGTATTTTCATTAGTAACCAGGCTGAAATGATACTTGAGAATGAAGCTCACTTTGCTGCTAGAGATGGTAATGAGGTTACATATAATTCATAACCAAGCTTAGCCCAAAGGCATTCAATCTAAAGAAAACTTGAAATATTTACCTTTATAACCTACATTATTCTCAAGTTGTGTGGTATGTATGTATATCCAACCCCTGATATTTCACAGCTATGTATACAACATGTACATAGCTGTATATACAACAGATAATGAAAGAGAGACTTACTATTGTAAATTTGAAAATGGCCTTTTGTATTCATTTGAAGGAGGGTGTTTTGCTTTGTTTTGTTTCCTCTGGTTGCTGTGGTAAAATGCCTGAGCACCTTAAGGGAAGGCTTTATTTGTGTTCACAGCTTGAGGGCATAGTTCCTTGTGGAAGAAAAGGAAGGGCATGCGAGAACAGGTGCTCAGTTTCCATGCCCGACTTTAGTCCATACTTAGGGTAGATCTCCCACCCGAATTTAGCAATCTAGATAAGTCTCTCACAGACAAACCCAGAGGTTTGTCTCTAAGATGATGCTGGATCTTGTCAAGTTAGCATTCGATACAAAGCATCACAGCATTATTGGAAGTTTATGTTAATACTTGCTTCTTTAGAAAATGTCAATGAAAAAATGACTTGACCATGTTCAAAGCAGTTACTGACTACAACAACAGACTTGAAGCCATTGTCCTAGATGTCTACTCCATGTTCCACCATATTCCACTAGGGATTACGTTGTCATCCCCAAGGCTACATGAAGATAACTGTATTATTTCTCTCTGTCTTCATAGGAAATGTTTTTCCTGTCCCATCTTGGAACTTGATGGTCAAACTTTGACTACGATTGGTCTATAAAGCTCTTGATCCCTGACTGAATAAAAATGCACATACTCTTTGAATATAAAGTACTATTTTTGATGGTATTATTTTAACTAAGAACCGATTTCAGCAAACTCTGCCTTGTAATAGAAGGTGTAAGCTGTACTTGACATTCTATGATAGTAACAGATGACATGACAAAATGGGAAAATCACGTTCTTAAGCTAAACTGTCTAAGAAAAAACCACAGGAAGAAAATGTACTGATGTTATCATGATTGATTTCAGGACATTATAATACAAAAATAGAAAGGATATTTAAATGACATATTTCAGACTGGCTGACTGTGATTGATTATTATATAATTTGTTGTTATCATGACAATGTCCTCTGCCTCAACATTGACTTACAGTTATCAATAGTGATCTCTAAAATATATATATACAATATATATATACATATATATAAGCACAGTATATATAATACATATAATATATATACTGTGCTTAATCATGTAAAGAAGTTATTCCTATAATATATATGCATATATACACAGACTATACAGTATTAAAACATCAAAACAAGCTACAAAGCAAATAGTATCATCTCTCAAATATGCAAACTGTAACTTCCAGATACGGAAAGTGCTCAAAGAGAAGCAATGGGATTAGATAGGTGCCAGGAAATCTAGTGTCAGGATTGGTGTTATCAGTACATTCCTGAAAAACTTCTAGTTAGTCATTTATAAATCTTCAGAAAAGGTACATTGTGAATACCTGCAGAGGGTGTCAAAATGAAATAAATCAACATGTAATAAGAATTCAACTTTAAAAAAATAAATATTAATCTGAAAATGTTCATTAAGCTTTTCTATTTACTAACTATATACCCTGAATAAGAAGTAGGAACTTCATATACAGCCCTCTTAAATTTACTTAAAAAGCAAGAAAATTGCTGTTGAATATAACTTGAGCTTTATTTTGTAGAAGAGTCTGAAAAAAACTTGATGAAAAGACAAAGACTTCAAATCTCAGTTGGCTTTTCGAGGGACTGTCAGGACAAATGCGACTCCCCATACTGTGTACCTTAGAAGCACTTCCAAAAGAACTCTAGATTTAGGCAAAGCCTGTCCAGGCAACTTCCAGAGAGAAAAGCAGAGCCAAAGTGAAACCCAGGGAGAAGCTGGAGAGCCCAGAGCCCTTAACTCCGGGTCTCCTGGTGGTAGATTCTGTCCTTCTGAAATATTTCAAATGACCAGCACATGTGGAGTGGTCACTCTGCCTACACTCCTGTAGCACACACACACACTTACGAATTAGTCACAGGGCTCCTGCTGCAGCTCAGTTATCAGCTGCTATGACACTGACTTATGGGATGCTGTAGGTAGAGGTTAGAGCTGGAGATATTTTCATGAGTTAATTAAATAATGAATCTGGAACATTAAATGAAATAGGAACCAAGAAATAGGAAATAGAAGTGTCTCAACATATGGCACTTTTAAATCTATAAAATATAGGTATTTTTATCTCTTAAAAATATCTCATAATCAGCTATTGGCAATTTCAAATTTAGTACCCAGCTATCCAAATGACACTTTGACCTTTTAGCTAGATGAAACAAACCAGAAAATGATGAACAGATCCCAACCAGTTATATAAAAAAATACTAAAAAATTTAAAAAATTACAGTCAGTTCCCAACACTTTAAATAAATGATCAATATGCACATGAAATCTTTTTTGATTTAAGACAATCAAATTTTGCCTCCTCAAAATTTCCACCCAAAACTGTAACCATAATTGTCTACTTAGCTCTCTATATAGTTCAGTTTTATGTGCTTTATTTCCACCATAGATCTGACTTTCAATGTCTTTCCTCCTAACAAGCAGGTATTATTGTTCAAAATTCAATCTACAACTGCTAATATATATGACATGCCATCCAAGTTAGCAAGTTATTGCCATCACAAACTATAATGTCATCAAATTTCATAACAAAGAATGTATGCACCCAAAAAAATAAGCTCCAGAGTTATAAAATCCCCAACTCCTACTAACAACAGTAAGAATAAAATGATTCCAAGAGTATAGGATCTAAATCACAATTTCTTGTTAATAATTTAGATGCTTCTGACCAATGACAACCTCAGCTTTCTGACCAATGAATACCCGAGCCTTAGACTTATCCAATGACAGCAGTTTTTGACTTTCGGTTAATATTAGTCATGCTGCTTCTCTGTCATGTGCTGAATTATACTATTACCATTTCCAGGATACAGACAGACCTCAGTGATGAATATTCACTGATGACTTAAGGATCAGTAGAGAAATACAGGCAATCTATCCATAGTACTACCTTTGAGAGTATCTGTTTCTTAATTTGATACTCTATTTGCTTTTTCAAAACCACACAAAAATACTTTTATCACTGGCTTTCTTAAGAATATTAATTTTTTTTCCTACCATCCATTCTAAAAGTAGAACATCCTAAATGTTTATTTTCTTAAAAATCAGACAGGAATGAATTAACATGAATACCTCTGCCCAATCTCTTCTACAGTGAGAAAAAAATACAAGCATTTTTTTACCTTAAGTCATACAAATAAAAAGTCTGGGAGTAATCACAAATTAACTTCTTCAGTGAATAAAACATTGTAATCTTAGTTGTCAGCATGAAAGTAGTCTCTCCAAAGCTCTGGTCCAACTTGGTAACTTATTGTGTATACTAGGAAAAAAATCAGAATCCTAGGAGCCTCAAGAATGATTGATACTACTGCTAGTTTTGTTTTATTTTTAGTTTTGGTTTGTTTGTTTGCTTGCTTTTGAGAATCAATGGAACAAGGCATTCTTTCTTGTGTCTATTTTGCAGCCAAGACTAAAGAGCATTATACAAGTGCCTCTTCTATAAAAGTAATGCAATATTCTTCCTGTTAGCATTTCCTAGTACAAAGAGATATCTAGTAAATATTCATGTTATAACACAAGTTAGGAAATGTTCTATTATCTTAGATACTGTATGATATGATATTTTGATTTTACTATCAGCTACTTGATAGTTAATATAGATAGTATCATATATATACATATATATAATATCATGTGTGTGTGTGTGTGTGTGTGTGTGTGTGTGTGTGTGTGTGTGTGTGAAGAAGCCTAGAAATCCAACCAAGGAAGTGCTAAAGAGCTTACAAAGCTATTTGGAAATAATACAAACTGTGAAAGACAATCTCCTATAAATCATTAGAAAATTCCCTTTGTGTTAAGTAAGCTTACTAAGGTCTCAGAGGGCACATGACTCTTTCATCTGTCAGCTAAATCTTTGCATTGTTCAATAAGTATGGTTGGAATAACTCATATGCCCTAAAACTGGGGAAGTGGTTCTACAAACTGTTCTTCACATAAACCTTGAGAGTGGAAAGAGATATTTGAAATTCAATATGAAATTATTCTTATAAAAGTATCTCAATCTCTTTCAGGTAACAATATCCAGTTGAACTGACTTAGAGATCCCAATATAAAGTAATACAATCTAGCCTATATTTAGCCTCACAAAACAAACCTAGTAATCATCAAAACATTGATGTCATTTAATCCTACAAGGTAAGTTAAGAGTTCTCCCTAGCAGGTAGCTATCCACCCAGGCTGATTCTCATGGGAAGCAAGATGCTAACCAGCACTTACTCTAATCCTCTCTGCCTCACCCCACACCACAGTCTCCTCTACCACCAAGCAACAGCCTGTTCTTTATATAGCATTACTAACATCAGCTTCCCAGTTTCATTCCTTCAGCCTATGAACTAGTTATTTCCTTATTTCAATTACATTATCTCCTTATTTAAATCTTAGTACAAAATCCATAGTGACAGCTAATTCCAAAAGTTCAACTTCGCCATCAAGAAAAGTCTGGACCTTCAGCTTCTTTCCATTGCTATTTTTATGTAAAATATCCACTGTGTGCTTCAAACGGTTAACCTATTTTGGTTTTCAAATTGTGGTTTCTTCGAAACATATTCCTACTTAACATCTGCAAACTTTCTTAATTCCTGTGATGATGACTCTTACTTTTTCAAATACATTGCTTCTGCCCCATTATATGGAGTCCAAAGGACAGCCCATAGAAGATTCTGCCTCTACACCTGGCACTTATTATGAACACTCTGCTTATAAATTGATTCCATGAAGCATGTTCAAACCGTGTGCAACAGGTCCAGCTATTGTGTAAACATGAGCTCCTAACACCACAATAGGAACAAGAACCAGTTCATTCCAACAGCAGAGAACCACACCAATATCTGCCGATTCTTTTGCGATATATAAAGCCGTGCTATCTAACTACGAGGAAGTTTGTGTTACCCAGACCCTCCCACAGTCTCCAGCTGAAGTGCAATGTAAGGAAGGAACTGTGTAACAAAAAGCCCAGGTGTTCATGGCTTTCCTCGACTCACTGCACATGACCAGCTTTAGAGCTCACTTGATGACAGGAAGAGCACTTTCAGGAAGGTCTGACAAGTCCTTCTCCTTAAGTTGCCCATTGCTGTTGCTGTCTGTTTCCAAGCCATCACAGTAAAACAAATGGCAACCAAAGATGTCTAGGCTTTGTCATGTCAGTGTGAAATCAAATTTAAAACACACCTCCAAACTATTAGAAGGGGCCACGTTTATTTCTAGTCCCTTGGGAAGAGAGAGAGAGAGAGAGAGAGGAGAGAGAGTAGGCTCTTAGAGGAGATAGATTTCATGTGCTCTGTACAGTTAGATCTAGTTACAGTGTATTAAGTTATGTCTAATAGAAAGACACTGTCTGCTTGAGTGTTTTATCACAAAGTGATGTTATTAAGCATATCAAGTATTCCCATACTCTCCATGGATTCTTTGATTTTTACCTCCCTTTGTTAGGCACAGACCACAAGGAGAAATATTGCAGGAACAATACCCAGGCACATGATGCCAACCATCAATGTGGTTTCCCTAGCTATGTATGCAGCATAAACTCAAGCTTTCTTACAAAGCTACACATTTGCTCTACATATTGCTTAGCCTCTTCTCTGGCTAAGCACCACCAGCATGCTACAATGTGTCTCTGAGAGTGTAGCATGGTGCTTTGTGCAGCTGGGGATAACGGATTGTTGGTCTCCAGGCATCCATCACTTAGAACACTGGCAAACTCAAAAAGGGTTTTGGTTGCTGACTGGCAAGGGAAACAATGTGCTCGGAGCTACAAGGATCCAAGAAGTGAAGGAAAGGTTCCAGGGAGCAGCCGAGCGAGGGGAGAGGCAGGAAGCACGGCACTCTTACCTCCACATTGAAATACTGCTCCGTTCCGCAGACTGTAGCACATAAAATCCAAAGCAAGGTTTGCAAGAAAAACACCCCCGAACGATGCACGAAATCCAACCTTCTTCCAGAACTGAATGTGAGTAAGATCATAGTGAACTGTGCCTCAACGGATGGACGAGCTCCCCTGCGTTTTCTCCCTCTTTCCGAATGCCCACTCCCTGTTTCC
>NW_022196896.1:19296912-19326007 GCF_008632895.1 Mastomys coucha
AAAAAAAAAAAAATCCAGTCCTGGGGTGGGTAGAGGCTTGCAGGTTCACCCACGGGTCCAGGGGTGGGGATGGGCGCCAGGCTCGTCAGCAGGGAGAAAGAGAGGAAAGGCAGGGTCAGCGGCTGCAAGTGTTCACCATCCTCACCCGGCCGTCGCCCGGAATGTGGCGCCCAAGTTCACCCGCGGTTCCGATTCCCAGCGCCGCCGAGTCGCAGCCGCCGCCTCCAACCCGTGCGTCCTCCGCCTTCTCCACCTCCTACGCCGCCCGCCGGTGCCCCCAGTTTCTGCGGGAAGGGCCTCAGCCGCTCCCAGCTCACTGCCTCCGCTGCTCCTTCCCTCCTCTCTGCTCCCCTCCAGAATGTTCATCGGTAATCTACATAACTCCTCCTTCCCGGGGTCTGCGGGGATCTTGGGGGCCCCGCGCGCGCACACACTCAAACCACACACGCGCGAGCACGCGCTCGGACCTACACACACACACACACACACACACACACACACACACACACACTCGGGCACACTCACCCGAAACACACGCAGGCGCGCTTCTTAAAGGAGACGACTCAAGGAAGGATGCCTTTTACATACTGGCGCACTGGATTGGGTACCGGGCCCTTGCAAAAGGCCCTGGTACGTGATGAACTCTTTTTTCCTTATTACCTGTCCCTCATCCAGATGTCTGATACCTAGGGCTCGGGAGAATCCATTCTTACTACACCTCTCTTGCTCCTTGCCTAGGCATCTAAAAACAAGTGCGGCCCTCCCCAACCAGAACTTGGGTGGGGCTTGGGCTGTAGACCCGGGTGGAAGCTGAGGAGCTGCCCAGGCCTGATCTTGAAGGGTATTCAGCATCTTAGTTAAAGATGTTCAAAAAGATGCCTAGCGCTGGAAATCAGAAGTACACCCAGGTTCCTGTGTGTTGCTTGGTAGTCTGGGTCAATTACTGGGACTCCCCAAGTTTGTAAGATGGAGCTGGCAAATTTCTGCCATCAAAAACTTTGTTAGGATCCCTTAGTTCTGTGGCCTGCTATCTCCCAGGATCGTTGCAGAGGGCTTGTAAGCTCCAGGAATAGACATAGGTTTTTGGTAGGAGACCAGTCAAAACCAGAGTCAGCATGAAACTATTCTCATCAAATGAGCGAACACTCATCAAAATGCTGGTATTCCAAAGATGAGGTCTTTAATACATCTGAGAAAAGAGGTGGAGTCACTGGAGTGCAGGCAGCTGTAGAGCATGGATAGAAGCTGAGGAAAGGGAACACTCACCACCTCAGTGGTGTTGGGGGTGGGGGTTATGGATATGAACATCTGACATGGGCAGGAGGAAGATGCTGGAAGCAAATCAGAGAGGGGTGGGAGTCTGGGGGGAGCCCAGAGAACTGCAGGAGCTGGAGAGAAACTGCGGTATGCCAGGCTGACAAACAGAGCCAGAGAAGTTCAGAAGAGGGTGGAAAAAATGAGCTGAACAGAGGCAGTGTGAGGAGGTGGACAGGGGAGGCAGCAAATACCAGCCCTTGGCAGGTGACTCCTGGTTGGAGAGAAAGGGGGAAGGGAGTAGGGCAGGGCTGGCTGGGGGCAAGGCCAATAAGTGTGCTTCTCCTTGGCAGCCAGTAGAGGGGAAGAGGAGCACACAGGAGTGAAAAGCAATCCAAGCAAAGGCCAGCACTGTTCAAGGTACAGGACAGCTGCCTAGACAAAACAGAAGAGAGAACAGACAAGACGGATTTCATGGCCAGTCAGTAAAGCAAGAAGCAGAACACAAGAGGTCACGTTTAATAAACAGATGGAAAATGTTGGAAAAAATAGCTTTCCACGTACTGCATTTGACAGTAATAATTTGTATATGAAACTTGGAGGGTGGAGGAAGGGGCTGAAGGCTAGAAGTTTCTTGTTACTGCTTTGTTAAAACCTGTGGGACATAAACCCAGCCTAGTGAGTTGAGACTCGGAGAGCCCTTTCTAACAATATGCCATGTGTATGTGTTTTTGAGTGTGTGTGTGTGTGTGTGTGTGTGTGTGTGTGTAATGAAGACATATTAAGAGACTATCCCACATACTGGAGCCAGTTAAAATTTGCAGAATGTTTCCTGTCATAGTATTTCATTGAATTTGTCAATATCCTTGATTTTGTATATATTGTTGGGACTTGCTGGCCTCCTGTCAAGCTGAAGAAGAAAATCCTAGAACTGTAAGTTCATGAGAGAAGCTCTCAAGGTATTAAAGTGGTATGCAATAGAGAAGGCTGATATTCTCCTTTGCCATTTGAATGACATTATCGACATGGCATGTGCACATGCATATGCACATACACATATAAACATTTTTGTATGTCATATATCTAACAAGATGCAAAATTAGACAGCAAAGATGATGGTAATAAAAGCTTTAAAACGTTTAGTCATCTCGTACTGAGGAAATACTGAAACACATTTCCAAAAGAACTATTTGAGGAAAGAGCTCTAATTTGTTAAGGACTTACTAAATGAACCAGAATATTAGAGGACAGTTATCAAGGAAGTGGAAGAGAGGGTAGGGCCAGATGAGCAAGGAGGCATTTCTCTAGGGAAACTTGCAAAGAAGAGAGAGTGACATTTATATGTGGAAGTATGTAAAGGGTGCATCATATATAAAGGTAAGAAATCAATCAGATAAATATAAATACATATCAAGAGAAGGGCATCTTTAAAATTAGTCATGAGATTTGCTATGGGAACAAACTGGTTATAAAGAGATTATAACACAAAATTTCAAATATAATCAAATTAGAATGGCTGAATACATGAAATGAGCTCAAAAACCTATGCCTTCAAATAATAATCTTAAGGGAAAAATGGATTTCAAAACATGAATTAATAAATGTATAAACAATAAAAATAATAAAAAGTGGAATTACTTGCAAACATTTATTAATCTGAAAGATGAACATTCACCAGTGAACAATGAATGAAAAAGCATTTGAAATTTTACAAACAGTTGACCATAAGATATAATCTCAGCCAGATGGTGGTGGTGGCACACGCCTTTAATCTCAGCACTTGTGAGGCAGAGGCAGGCAGATCTCTGAGTTCCAGGCCAGCCTGGCCTAAAAAGTGAGTTCCAGGACAGCCAGGACTATACAGAAAAATCTTGTCTCAGAAAAACAAAAAGATACAATCTCATTTCAGGATACATAGTTCAGTGAAGATATTAATTATCACAACACTGTAAGAATGCAGGTATGATTTCCCTCCACAATATCTGGAGAAAATGTCACAAAGTGATTCTCATAGAATCTTGGAAGTTAGGAAGATAAGAAAAGGAAAGACATTTCAGACCTGTTGTGCTGTGAAGCAATGAATATGTAAGCAGGCATCTATAGAAGTATGGACATTGTGTAAAGGGTAAAGGCTGAAGCATGTTTAACAGTCAAAGTTAGAGGTCACTGGGATGAGGAACAAGAAGAGCAAGGCATGCTAGATTCAGCCTTATGCTTTACTCTGAAGAAATTTATAGAAAGAGGTCATTGAATTTGTTCTGCATTTATGTAGTTTGTGAATTATGAAAACTTACCTTCTCAAACTTCTTGTATCTTGTGTCTTTTAAAATATCTTTGTAGGCATTTTGTCACATTTCCCTAATAAGTTTGGTATATTAACACCTGGTATGCATTCAGCTAAAACCCTAAGGATAGGTACTGATTTTATGGTCATGAATTCTTTATTCCATTTCTAGTCTACTGACTCTTTCCTTTTAAGGTCCAGGGATATAGGAAACACCCTGCTCTCATATTCACTAATATTTGATTTTAGTTAATGCTCTTCTCAGAGAACTCTTTAACCTATCTACAGTAAATTAAAATATTATCATCCTTCCCTTCAGGATATAAATGAAATCTTTTGCTGCAATTCCTGTCTTCTTCTGTGTGAGCTTTTCTATCATATGCTTTCTGTCTTATAAGAATTTCAGAAAACTAATAATCCCATAATTGCCTGTGACTAATGAAAACAGAGGAGAGAAAACTAATAAGAAAGTGTAATTACCCCTGACAAAGGCCAAAGGCAATTCAATACATTGTCATATGGCAAGTATGGAGACTGAAAAAGCAAATAATACCTACATCGTTTCAGAGAACAATGGCAGCTAGTAAAAAGTGAGCAATTCTATGACATCAACATGTCATGAGGATGATTATGATTGTCTAAAAAACAATAGAGGTAAATTTTATTCTTCATAAACACCATTGAACCATATTTCTTAAATTATAACCTTTACTGCACCAATATGTGCACTTCTTTCCTTATTTGCATCAGTTAGAACTATAAAACTTTTAAATAAATAAAATACAAAATCCAATGCATACCAAATTAGTGTCAAGCCACTGGCATACTATTACTGCAGGGGGCATGCATATGCAAATAAGACCTTGTTATTTAAATTTGCTGTCAGGATGAAACTTTAAGGCTTAAGAAGTTGTCAGACATGCATACTTGCTGAATCCACTAGCTCTGTTGACTCACCATCATAAAAACTGGGATGCCCAGTTCTAGCATTTGCCCACAGTGGAAATCCTTGCACTGAATCCATGTCCATAATATTTGTAACATCATACTTTGAGTAAAGTTGCTGGCTGGCTCTGTAAGTTATGATACCGAAATAAAATGATACTCATTTCCTTGGAAATACAACCATATGGGCTGAAGGTACTTACATGACTGATTATTTTGTATAGCATAGTATTCCGTGACAACACATCTTGGGTAAAATTCTTTATTACATGATAATTAAAAAATCAGAATAAACCAGGCAGTGGTGGCACACACCTTTAATCCTATCACTTGGGAGGCAGAGACATGCAGATTTCTGAATTCAAGGCCAGCCTGGTCTACAAAATGAGTTTGATGACAGCTGGGGCTACACAGAGAAACTCTGACTCAAAACAAAACAAAAGCAGAAAACAAAAAACAAAAACAAAATTGGAAGAAGAGTTCAGTAGAGAAGATGTTTACTGTACAAACAAAAGGAGTTGATCCTGGATACTCTGTGCCCACATAAATGCCAGACATAGTTGGTAAACTCAGAACTAAAGTGACAACTAGCCAACTGATACAGCTGAAAGGGTGAGTTCCAGGTTCAGTGAGATCCAGTCTCCAAAAATTAGGTGGAGAAACAAGTGAAGAAGACATCATGGTACCAATGTTTTGCATGCATATGTATCCACATGCATGAAGGAGCACATCAAATCACACAAGCACACACACACACACACACACACAGAAGGAGAGAGAGACAGAGACAGAAAGAGACAGAGAGAGAGAGAGACAGAGAGAGAGAGAGAGAGAGAGAGAGAGAGAGGGAAAGGAAAAAAACTTCTTGTTTCATTCCAGTGAATAGCTTGATTTTACTCTGTTTCCTTGATTTATTTTCTATTTTCTTGTCCACAATTGTATGTTTTCCAAATTTTTGGTCATTTATTCCTTTGTTAATTCTTTCATTAAACACTCATTAATGTCCATAAAAAACTAACTACTAAAGATATGAGATGATAAATGTTAGATGAATTCAGATAAACTAATTCAGATTGGTTAGGTTCTTACTACTGGTAAGAAGAAATTTAATATTGTTTTCATTTGAAATTCCTTAGATTTGGGAGTCTTTGACTTTCAGAGGTCCAAGCTAGCTTAGACCTCTGTGGAAGCCAGTATGTTGGGGAAGAAAAGAAATAATGGACTTTATGTCACTAGGAATTTCTGTGCTTGCTCTTATTGTGTCAAGGCCAGGCCATTCCTCCAACCACACTCTAGCACCTTTCTTAGAGACACTGGTTTGGCAATGGCACCCATAAGGGGTTGTGGATACTCGAATTCTAACTTGTTTCTCTTCTGACCATTTTACTGGGAAGAGGTTCTTAGCTTGTAAGATTTTCTCATATACTTCCGTTCTGATGATTTTCAGATGTTTCCACACACATAAATCCAACTCTTTGATCACAAATTCATATCATCACTTTCACTTAAAACTCAGCTTGACCTTAAACAAGCTCGCCACATTTTCTTTATAATGTTTTTGTGTGTGTGCTTCTGTTTGTTTGTTATCTTTAGTTTCCTCACTTCATGCTAGATCCACTATTTAGCCAATCTGTAAATACATCTTTGACTATTATTAATTTATGCTCTGTACTGAGTCAGAAGCCAATACCGATGGCGTCATTCTGTCCATTAATACTCAGATTCATTTTTTTTTTACCTGCATTGCAGGTAAGTGTTGTTCCTGTAAATTTATGTTCTTCTTTACAGTTCATGTCTAACATCGTTAACATCTCTGAGATTTTATGTATCAAGTGCACTTTGTTTTATTTGTTTGTTTGTTTCCAACTGTCCTGCATGCTAACTCTACTGAGACCTCTCCTTAAATAATCTTCTTAAAAGAGCCATACATTCTATACCTGATTACAAATAATGTCATGGTTTCATAATAATAGATCTGATAAGAAATCACATTCATACTGTAATTCGTTGGTCCGATAGGAGAACTGATAATTCCTTTAGATATTCATATAGCATTGGAAAGTTTATTCTTTCTTACTTCATTGTCTTTATACTATGGGATTCTAGGTACATAAAGTAGTTTGAGAATTAAATGTGATATTTATGTACAGAAGATCCAGGAAATTTATAAATATGATATATCAGAGATAATTCTAGCCTGTGTCTATCACATAATACATATATAGCTTGTGGGCAGAAATGACCAACTGTGACTGGTTATTTTTTTGAGTAAAGACATATTGGGAAGGAAGAGCTGCTTAGCTATTAATTGGCATAATAGAATGATAAAACACAATAAAGCTTATTATCATTCAGAAAAAGAAGAACCTTAGAGTATCAGGTTTTAATATTTTTATGGAAATAAAATTAGCTCCCTTTAAACTATTTTACACTGTATTAAGTGTATTTTATATTAGTTCACAGGCAAAAAAGGAAAAAGAGAAAACAGAATAGAAATTAGATTGACTTTCACTAAAAGTCATAAAATCGCAATGAAAATGTATAATGTAAAACAATTTTTCATTACAGTAGGGATATTGGATTGAAATCTAAACTTGGGGAGTTCATGAAACCTCTTATGAGCTAATTTCCAACAATAATGAAAAACAAGCATCCAAGTGACATATTCTTTATTATATCTTTTGGATCAAAAATAAAAGTAAATTAATCCATATCAGCACTTATAACATTTGAGCAAGGATATAATAAAAAAAAAAGAGCAAATACCAGATATTCTTAGTTCTAGTATATTTGTATTTTGATTGTACATTTTATCATTCTGAAACTCTTCAATCTTTGTTATCTTTAAATCCTTCTGTACTAGAATAGGCAAAATTATTCTGTCCTTGTCTCTCACTATTGAAAAATTGAAAATGACAATGAAGGTAGTGTCTGCTGCATGTTTGTTAATTAGTGTTTGTCCATGTGGGGAAGAGTGGCTATTTTAATGTGTGGGCAAGTAGACTGTGCCACCACACAGAACTGGTAAGTATGAGGGAGCCCAAACAATGTAAATCTCAGAATTGAGACCTATAGGAGCATGGCCACTTTTTGCCGGCCTCTACCTACTCTGGAACATGTATCAATGACACTCCACTGAGAGGACCATGACAATTAGTCACATAACATAAAAAACTACAGTTCTCCATGCTAATGAAGTATCTAGATAGACTGCTAGTGTTCAGTCAATGAGCTTCCCTTCCCGGGCATTTCTTCCCACAAAAGGTATTTAATCCTTAGTTCACACTGTGTAACTCTCATCCCCCATCAAGTAAAGAATTTGGCCATCTCTTCCTCAAGGATGGGCAAGTCTTCATAGCAAAGAACCATGCCTAAATTTTCCAGCCCCTCTGTACTCTTTGCCACTCCCTCTGTCTTCCCATGCTTACCTGGCCTGTTGGACACCTGAGAGGTAGTGCAGACTGGAGACTCCATTTCCAACTCCTATTCTTATGCCAGCATACCAGCATCAGTACACAGGAGACCAGAAGCCTCAGCTGTCATTCCAGGTCCTACTTTTTCCCACCAGGGAAAACAAAGGCTGAAGACCACCATTACAGACTGTGTTCTGCCTCTGCTGGAGCTCTGGGTAAACCAGTGGAAATGCAGACAGCCCAGCACTTACAATCTAACAAAAATTTCCTCTTTACATGCATTTATAACATCCCTCCAAGACAATCTCCTTAAAGAATATATTAGGTTTCTACTGTTCTTTTACTAGTTTTTTTTTAAAGGTATCTCCATCCATTTACATTAAGGTTATGCTTTTCCATTATCTTCAATTTTAAAAATTAGTGACTGTTTATGTTAAATTACATAAGTATCATTGTCCACAACTCTAGAGGTATACAAAACCTTTTTTCTTCTTTCAAAGTACTAATAGTTAACTAGATAGATAGTTCACTTTGTACAGCCTGGGTAGGAATGAAGACCTGATCTAGAACTCATATAAAATATAGACATGATGGCACATGTTGGTAATCCTGGTCATTGTTAGGGGGAGGAAAAGATAAGCAAATCCATATTAATTTGAAGCTGTGCATCTATTCCAGTTCTTAAATTTCTTACTTTTCATGCACAAAGCCTTTGTCTTCAGTGTCTATCATTGTTTCAATTGTATCAGAAATTCAAATCCAAGGCCAGGAAAATGAAAACTCTTCCTACATGGTGGAAAGAGGGAACTAAATACAGAAATTTGTCTTCTGATCTCCATGTGTGTCCTGGCACATATACACACACACATATGTGTACATATATACACAATAATTAAATTAAATGTAGTGAATTTTTTGAAATAATATTAAAGTTACCCTAGGTCATATAGTAAGTCTAAGCTTAGCCTGGGATAAATGTCAAAATAATACTGTATTAAAATGAAATAAATCATAATAAAACAGAGTCAATCACTAATCTAAATAAAAACTTAAAACATATCTCAAAGTGTTGCAAAAATACCTGCCTAAATATCTGTACTTAAGCATTTTTCAATTGAAATGTTATTATATATTTCAAAAATATTATTATCACACTAGTCAAAGGAATCAGAAAAAGTTAACAGTCTTGCTTTAGAATCTTACACTTTTCATAGGACAGTGGAAAGTATACTAATCCAATATACAAAATATTTTTTAATACAGTCACATTTTTAAGTCAGTAAATAAAATATGTGGACTTCACAATGGAACTTTAATATATCTATAACAAAGATACATTTGTGTTTCTCATATTTTAACACTTGTCATATTTTAAGTTGTTATTCCATTTATGCTAAAATATATTCTATTTCCTACTTTTACAGAATCTTGTTCAGATGTATGTACATACTTTCAACTTGAAAATTAAGGTAATAAAATGAGCTAGATATTATTTCTATGAAAATCTGCCTGGCTTCTAAGTTTTCAATTACCATGAATGAAGTCTAAACCTTCCTTGGCTGGAGACTAAACTCTTCACACAGAAAGGATAGAACTAGTCACCTATAGAGTAAGAAGTCTACAGGTGTTTCATTTTGTGCTCTTACTCAGTATAAGGAAAAACTCATTCCAAGTTAGAGCTGTTACAATAAAAATGCTTTAGACGGGGTCACTGAAACATTAAACACTTATTTTATCGTCTGGAGTTTGTAAAGTTCAAGATTAAGAACCAGTAGATCTAGTCAGGACTTCCTTTTGGCCTACAGACAACCTTGTCTGTAACTGTATACAGAGATGCAAAAATAAATCATGTATGCTGAACCTCATCTCATAATGGTGCTAATTTCATCCATGATGGCTTAATTCTGATAGCCTAGTTACTTCATGAGCCTACCTACACATGTCACACCAGTACTTATTCTTTTGGATGACCCCAGCTGGGGTACACCAGATCCAGGCCATCTCATACCCTACTATGACTTTCAAGGATGGCCAACCCACATATAGGACACACACACACACACACACACACACACACACACAATACATAAAATAAAATAATAAATAAATGCACAGAGGATGGCCAAGTCGATCATCAATGGGAGGAGAGGACCTTGGCCCTGTGAGGGTTCTATGCCCCAGTGTAGGTGAATGCCAGGGCCAGGAAGTAGGAGGGGGTAGGATGGTGAGCAGGGGGAGGAGAGATGGAACAGGGGATTGCTTTAATTTTTGTTTATTTTATTTTATTTTATTTTATTTTTTTTGGAGGGGAACCTGGGAAAGGAGATATTATAAATAAAGAAAACATCTAATTAAAAAAATCTCTAAATGAAATTCTATGAAATCTTTCAAAAAGGTGTATAATTAAAAAAATATGTTACAGCAAGTTCTTAATATTCATAGTACAAGAAAAAAGAAATGTAATTTATACATAAAATATGTATATAAATATGTATTAATAATAAATATAAAATTTAATAAATATAAATACATGTCAATAAATTGGCATACCTGATAACAATAATCATAAAGTATATTACCAAAGCATTATTACACATTGTACCACCATAGAATTTTTTATGTTCCCAAACATATTTATGTATGTTTATTTTTTAATTGATTTGTTTTATTGCATTATGATGAGAAAAGATACATGATTTCACCGCTTCCCCTCTGTCCTCCTCCATTTGCTCCATGATTTCAATTTATCTGAATTTGTTAACATTTAAAAACATATTTAAGTAAATAGAATTACATCACATTCTTGTTTCCCAACTCCTCCCAGAGACCTCACTTTAATACCTGCAATACCTTTCTTTTTTTTTTATTTTGTCATATTCTTTAAAATTTATAAAATATTGTAACAATAAAAATGAGTATTATAAAATTATTTGATATAAAACAACAATTAATTGAACAGTCTTATGAGATGCTTGTCTACAGCAATACTGAAAATACGTACATTTTTCTCAATATAAATTTTAAATAACTACAAACACATTAACTGTATACTTTAAAATAATACATTACCACTAGTAGTTTTTAGATGAACATAAATAAAGTCTTTTTGTTTGTTTGTTTGTTTATTTGTTTGCTTTGGTTTTAATAAAGCTTAAAATCTTGGCTCTTACTGTGATACAAGCCCAAAATAAGAACAATTTTTAGACATTGGAGTTTATTGTAATAAGGCTGTACATCAATGACCCTCACATCACCAAAGGATTTTACCTCCATCGTAGCTAAGCTAAGAGTTGACAGTTCTGCTGTGCCAAGGAATGAACTGTAGGCACGATTTTTGGATACAGATTTCCTGCTATGGTCAAAGCTATTTGACTTGAGTGATTGTCTTCATTCTCAGGCCACAGAACAGGTTACATGCATTTAAGAAATGGTATATGTATTAAATGGTTTATCCATGAAATCATTCACCAACTGTTTCAATGAACAATGTTTCTGCTTGGAGGCAGATTTTATTCCCCACCCAGTCCACTCTATGACTGTTCTACATTCCATACCTCCTCCCTGTCCTGTCTCCACAAGGTTGTTCCCACCTCCCACTGCTCACCCAAAACCTCTAAACTCCCTGGCATCTCTAGTCTCTTAAGTGTTAGGTTCATCTTCCCTTACTGAACCCAGACCAGGCAGTCCTTCACTGTCTATGTATTGAAGGGCTCATATAAACTGGTGTATGCTGGTGTATGCTGCTTGGATACAACACTAGTGGTCCAGTGAGAGATCTCAGGGGTTCAGGTTAGTTGAGACTGTTGGTCTTCCTACAAGGTCACCCTCCTCCTCAGCTTCTTCCAGGCTTTCTGCAATTCAACCGCAGGGGTCAGCAGCTTCTGTCCCTTGGTTGGGTGTAAATATTTCCAATTGACTCTTTCAGCTGCTTGTTGGGTTTTTCAGAGGGCAGTCGTGCTAGGTCCCTTTTTGTGAGCACTCCATAGCCTCAGTAATAATGCCAGGCCTTGGGACCTCCCCTTGAGCTGGATCCCACCTTAGGCCTGTCTCTGGACATTCTTTTCCTCAGGCTCCTCTCCATTTCTATCTCAGCAGTTCTTTTAGACAGGAACAATTTTAGGTCAGAGTTTTCACTGTGGGATAGCAACCCCATCCCTCACTTGATGCCCTGTCTTTCTGCTGGAGGTGGGCTCTGTAAGTTCTCTCTCCTTTCTGTCAGGCATTTCATCTAAGGTCCCTCCCTTGGAGTCCTGAGAGTCTCTCACCTCCCAGGTTTCTGGTGCATTTGCATTCTGGCAGGTCCCTCCAACCTCTTATCTCCCAAGGTTGCCTGTTTCCATTCTTTTTGTTGACCCTCAGAGCTTCGGTCCTTTTCCATCACCCAGTACCAGATAAGGTTCCCCTCTTCCCCCCAACCCCTTCCACTTTCCCTCCCAGGTCCTTCCCTCCTTCCCCACTTGTGATTGCTTTCTTCTCCCTCCCAAGTAAGGCTGAGGCATTCTCACTTGGGCCCTTCAGCTTATTGACCTTTTGAGTTCTGTGGATTGTATTGTCAGGATGCTGTACTCCTCTTTCTCTCTCTCTCTTTTTTTTTCCTTTGGCTAATATCCACTTGTTAGTGAGTACACACCATGCATGACTTTTGGGTATGATGACCTCACTCAGAATGATATTTTCTAATTCCATCCATTTGTCTGCGAAACTCAGGATATCATCATTCTCAATAGCCGAGTAGTATTCAGTTGTGTAAATGAACCATATTTTCTATATCCATTCTTCTGTCATGAGACATCTGGGTTGTTTCCAGCTTCTGGCTATCATAAACAAGACCGCTATGAATGTAGTGGAACACGTGCCCCTGTGGCATGATAGGGCATCTTTTGGGTATATTCCCGAGTGATATTTTTGGGTCTTCAGGAAGATCTATTTTCAATTTTCTGAAGAACCTCTAGATTGATTTACAGAGTGGTTGTGCCAGTTTGCAAGCTCATCAACAATGGAGGAGTTTTCCTCTTTCTACACATCTTCACCAACATGTGTTGTCATGTGAGGTTTTGAGCTTAGCCATTCTGTTTGGTGTAAGGTGGAATCTTATGGTCATTTTGATTTACATTTTTCTGATCACAAAGGACTTTGAACATTTCTTTAGGTGCTTCTCAACCATTTGAGATTCCTGTGTTGTGAATTCTCAGTTTAGTTCTATACCCCATTATTTTACTGGGTGTTTATTGTTTGTTTGTTTGTTTGTTGTTGGTTTTTTTTTTTTTTTTTTTTTTTTTTTTTTTTTTTTTTTTGGTGGCTAGCTTCTTGAGTTCTTTATATATTTTGGATTTAGCCCTCTATCAGATGTGAGGTTAGTTAAGATTTCTTTTTTTTTAACCAATGTTTAGGTTGCTGATTTCTCTTATTAACTATGTCCTCTCTGCCTTACAGACCTTTCCAGTTTCATGAGGTCCCATTTATTAATCCTTGACCATTGGAGTTCTGTTTAGGAAAATTTCCCCTGTACCAATGAGTCAAGGATCTTTCCTACTTTCTCTTCTACTAGATTAATTGTATCTGGTTTTATGTTGAGGTCCTTGATCCACTTGGACTTGAGCTTTGTGCAAGGTGATAAATATGGGTCTATTTTCATTTTTCTACATACAGACAGCCATTTAGACCAGCACCATTTATTGAAGATGCTTTCTTTTTTCCATTGTATATTTTTGGAATCTTTGTCAAAGATCAAGTGTCTGTAAGTGTGTCATTTTATTTCTGGGTCTTCAATTCTATTCCATTAATCAACTTGTCTTTCTCTGTATCAATGTCATGCAGTTTTTACCAATATTGCTCTGTAGTATAGCTTGAGGTCAGGGATGGTGATTCTCCCAGATGTTCTTTTATTGTTAAGAATTGTTTTCACTATTTTGGGATTTTTACCTTTCCAGATGAATTTGAGAATTGTTCTTTCCATGTCTTTGAACAATTGTGTTGGGATTTTGATGGAGATTGCATTGAATCTGTAGACTGCCTCTGAAGGATGGTCATTTTACTGTATTAATTCTGCCAATCCATGAGCATGGGAGATCTCTCCATTTTCTAAAATCTTCTCCAATTTCTTTCTTGAAAAAGTTGAAGTTATTGTCATGCAAGTATTTCACTTGTTTGGTTAGAGTTACCCCCAGTTTTTATATTATTTGTGGATATTGTGAAGGAATTGTTTCCCTAATTTCTTTCTCAGTCTGTTTATCATTTGTATAAAGGAAGGCTATGGATTTATTTGAGTTACTTTTATATCTTAACACTTTGCTGAAATTGTTTATGAACTGGAAAAGTTCTCTGGTAGAATTTTTAGGGTTGTTTATGTATTCTATCATATCATTTGCAAATAGTGATACCTTTATTTCTTGTTTGCCAATTTATATCCCCTGATCACTTTTTGTTGTCTTATTGTTCTAGGTAGTACTTGAGTGCTATATTGAATAGATATGGGGAGAATGACCATCCTTGTCTTGTGCCCAATTTTAGTGGGATTGCTTCAAGTATATCTCCATTTAATTTGATATTGGCTATTGGTTTGAAGTAAGTTGCTTTTATTATGTTTAGATATGGGCCTTGAATTCCAGATCTCTCCAATACTTTTATCATGAAGTGGTGGTGTATTTTGTCAAATGCTTTTTCTGCATCTAAAGAGATGATCATGTGATGCTTTTCTTTGAGTTTGTTTATATAGTGGATTAGGTTAATGGATTATCCTATATTGAACCAACCTTGCATCACTGTAATGAAGCCTATTTGATCATGGTAAATGATGGTTTTGATGTGTTCTTGATTCAGTTTGCAAGAATTTTATTAAATATTTTTGCATCGATATTCATAAGCGAGATTCATGTAAAGTTCTCCTTTTCGGTTGGGTCCTTGTATGGTTTAAGTCTCAGAGTAATTGTGGCTTCATAGCACACCTGATAGCTGTATAAGAAAAAGAAACAAACACACCCAAGAGGAGCAGAAAATAGTCAAACTCAGAGCCAATGATCACCAAATTGAAACAAAGAGAACAATACAAAAAAAATCAACAAAACCAAAAGCTGGTTCTTGGAGAGAATCAACAAGATAGATAAACCCGTAGTCAAGCTAACTAAAGAGTCCAGAGGCAGTATACAAATTAACAAAAATCACAAATGAAAATGGAGACATAACAACAAAAATGAAGGAAATTGAAAAAAATTATCAGATCATATTACAAAAGCCAATACACAAAACTAGAAAATCTAGATAAATGGATTTTTTTTTAAAACAGATACCACATACCAAAGTTAAATCAAGACCAGATAAACTATCTATACAGGCCCATATCCCATAAGGAAATAGAAGAAGTCATTAAGAAAGAAAGAAAGAAAGAAAGAAAGAAAGAAAGAAAGAAAGAAAGGAAGGAAGGAAGAAAGGAAGGAAGAAAGAAAGAAAGAAAGAAAGAAAGAAAGAAAGAAAGAAAGAAAGAAAGGAAGAAAGGAAGAAAGGAAGAAAGGAATAAAGGAAGAAAAGGAAGAAAGAAAGAAAGAAAGAAAAAAGAAAGAAAGAAAGAAAGAAAGAAAGAAAGGAAGGAAGGAAGGAAAGAAAAGCCTAGGACCAAATCAATTTAGCGCAGAATTGTACCAGACCTTCAAAGAAGACCTTATACCAATATTCCTAAAACTATTCCATAAAATAGAAACAGAAGGAATACTACCTAATTCATTCTAGCTTAGCATTTTAAAGGGTGTAAGATAGAATCTGAGTAGTTTTGATTTACATTTCCTTGGCTAAGGATGTTGAACATTTTTTAAACTGCTTCTCAGCTATTAGCGATTCCTCTGTTTAGAATTCTCTATTTAGATCTGTATCTCATTTTTTAATTGGATTATTTGATTTGTTGATTTCTAGTTTATCGAGTTCTTTATAAATTTCAAATATCAGCACTCTGCCTGATATGAGGTTGGTGAAGATCTTTTCTCATTCCGTAAGCTGCTTTCTGCCCTTTTTATTGTGTCCTTTTCCTTACTGAAGCCTTTCATTTTCATGAGGTTTCATTTGTTAATTGTTGACCTTAGTACCTACATAATTGGTGTTCTGTTCAGGAAATTGTCTCCTGTGCCAATACATTCATGATTATAACCCACTTTCTCTTCTATCAAGTTTAGTGTACCTGGTTTTATGTTAAGGTCTTTGGTCCTCTTATAATTGAATTTTGTGCAGGAAAATAGATGTGGACATATTTGTATTTTTTTATTCCAGCATCCAGTTGGACTAGGACCATTTGTTGAAGATACTTTTGTTTTCTATTGCTTAGTTTTGCCATCTTTGTCAAAAATCAAGTATTCTTAGGTGTATGGATTTACTTCTGGGTCTTCCCATCAATTTCATTGTCAACCTGTATCTTATCATGACAATCTCATGCAGTTTGTTGGTTTTTGGATTTTTTTGTTGTTGTTGTTGTTGTTTTTCTTGTTCTTGTTTTCTCATTTTTCCCATGGGATGGTGATCCCTCCAGAATTTCTTTTATTGTACAGGATTATTTTAGCTATCATTAGCTTTTTGGTTTTTGTTTGTTTATTTGTTTATATGAAGCTTGCAAGATCTATAAAGAATTGTGTTGGAATTTTGATGGGAATTTTACTAAATCTGTAGATTGCTTGGGTTAAGATTGCTGTTTTTACTATGTTAATTCTGTTGACCCATGAGCATAGGAAATCTTTCTATTTTGGGATATTTTCCTAAATTTCTTTCTTCAAAGACTTGAAGATCTTGTCACATAGGTCTTTCACTAGCTTGGTTAAAGTTACACTAAGGTATTTTATTTTATTTTTATTTATTTATTTATTTTTTTGCAGATATTCTTGTTGCATGTAGTTTTGTACTACTCTGCCTAAGTTCCAGGACAGGCTGTGCCACCTACTGGGCTTCCCTTGAATCCAAGGATAAAAGACACACAAACAGTTAGTTGTTCTTTTTCAACTTGCTTTTTTGGCACAATTCCTGAGTGCTATTATTTCCTACCTGGAAAAGCATACCCTAATCAACTTCTTTTATCTCTGCCTCTCCTATCTGCCCTAAACTTTAGTAGCTAAACTCCCCTGATCATCTGCCTATAGGAGCAGGCTTTGTGGCCACACACTGAGACCTCACAATGCTGCTTGGTTCTTCTTCCTCCAAAGCTTAGCAAACTCTCCTTCCTTGCATCTCCCTCTGTGCCTTCATGGACCCAGAAGTCCCCTGATCCCTTCTGCCCAGCAATCGGCCCTTGCCATGGCTTTCTTTACTGACAGACCAAGAACCCACTGGGGAACAGAACATTGAACATTGGCATCAAAACCACCCCTACATATTGTGAAAGGTGTTGTGTTCTTGAATTCATTCTCATCCCATTTATTGTGTGTATATAGAAGGGCTACTGATTTTTTTTTTTTTTTAGTTAATTTTATATGGAGCCACTTCACTAGAAGTTTTTATCAGTTATAGTAGTTCCCTGGTAAAATTTTTGGGGTTGCTTTCATATATTATAAAATCATCTGCATATAGGGTATTTTGGCTTCTTCCATTTCAATTTGTGTCCCCTTGATCTCCTTTATTTTAGCTAGAGCAAAAAGCTAAGTTTTCATAGTAATATTTTACTTTTTATTTAAAAGTTACTGTGTATTAATATTTATATCTGGGTCTGTGATATTTGTCACAGCTGCCTTCCTCCTTCACAAGTGTTCGACAGCAATCCACAGAAATTATTTCAGAAGAGATTAATTTTATAAGATAATTTAACTCCTGGTTTCATTGAAAACTTTATAGATTTTTGCTTCAGTATCATCTATTCTTTGAAAAAATCAATAGGATGTGCAACCAATTTAGTGTATTTGTTGACATATTGAGGTTCCTTTACATTTGTGAATATGTCTATGTAAAATACATTACAAATCACTTCTACAAGTAATGCAAATAGTACTCAACTGTAAATAGTTGCAGAAATAAGTAATTTTGTGGTAGCAAATGTCACATACACCAACCAAGCATTTTGGTCCTATTAAATTGGTAAATTTCTAATTACAGTAAATCATGTCCACAATCTCCTGAGCAAATTATGAATTTTAAAAGTGCTTAATATTTGAGTCTGTACATTGTAGCATGGATATCCTGTACTTTATAGTGAATATCTACTTATAAGTGAGTATATACCATGTTTGTCTTTCTTTGTTGAGTTACCTCACTCAGGATGATATTTTGTAATTTCATCCATTTGACCGCAAATTTCATAATGTCCTTATTTATTTTTAATAGCAGAATAGTATTCTATTGTGCAGAAACCCCAAATTTTCTTCATCCATTCTTCAGTTTAGAGACATATAGGTTGCTTCCAGTTTCTGGCTCTTATGAATAAAGTGGCTATGAACATAACTGAGCAAATGTCTTTGGTGGAATACCCTTTGGGTATATGACCAAGGATGGTATAGCTGGGTCTTGAGGTAGAAATATTTCTAATTTTCTAAGAAACTCTGAAATCGATTTCTAAAGTGGTTGCACTAGTCTGTACTTCTACCAGCAATGGAGGAGTGTTCCCCTTGTTCCACATCCTTTTTAGCAAGTGCTGTCACCTTAGTTTTTGATCTTAGCCATTCTGACCAGTGTAAAATGGAATCCTGGAGTTGTTTTGATTGGTATTTTCCTGACAGCTAAGAATGTTGAACATATTTTAAATGCTTCTTGGCCATTAGAGATTGCTTTGTTGATAATTCTCTGTTTAGATTTGTACCCCAATTTTTTCAAATAGATTATTTGGTTTGTTGGTGTCTAATTTCTTGAGTTATTTATATATATTAGAAATTAGTCCTCTTTCAGATGTAGTGTTGAAGATCTTTTCCTGTTTTGTAGACTGCTATTTTGTTCTATTGATGGTGTCCTGAGCCTTGCAAAAGCTTTTAAGTTTTATGAAGTCTCATAGTACTCTACAATGCTTCCAAACAGGTGCCTACCATAACTGTCTTCTGAGAGACTTTATTCACCAGTGGATGGAAGCAGATACGGAGACCCACAGTCAAATATTAGGTCATGCTCAGGGAGTATTGTGGAAAAGTCAGGTATAGAATTGAGCTAACTGGAGGGGTCAATCACACCATAAGAAGACCTACAGAGTCAACTAACCTGTACACATGGAGGCTCATAGAGACTGAACCACCAAACAAAGAGCATTCAGGGGCTGGACCTACCTCTCCCCTACACAGATGTGCAGATTGGTCTTCATGTAGGTCCCCTAACAATTGGAGTGAATGGTGTCACTGACTCCATTGTCAGCCATTGAATCCCCTTCTCCTAAGTGGTTTGCCTGGTTGGGCCTCAGTGGCAAAGGGTGAGTTTAGTTCAACTGTATCTGGATGTCCCAGGGTAGGATGGTACCCAAGGTGGGGGAGCTTCTTCTTTGCAGAAAGGGGGAGGGATTTGTAAGGGTGGGACTGAATATTAAACTTCAGTGGGTACTTTCTGTTTTCTGTATTATATAAATATGTGTATTAGGCCAAGGCTTTTTGGGAGAGTAAAATAATAGACGATTAAATATAAATGTTATTTATATTTACACATATGTTATACATATGTGTTGTCATTTGCCTTATATAATTCAAGTATGAATTCTTAAAGCTGAAGAATTTGGTACAATGAGAACTACAGAAAAAGGAGGAGGGACAGATGTAATTAGGGAAGAAAAAGAGAAGAAAATGACATATGACTGTGGCTCCATTAAACTGACTTCTGAACAGCTGACAACCAAAATAAACCAAACACTGGAAAGACTTTGCTTGATATTGATTTGCTGAAATTGGTTTACTTTCCACCTATTTAAAAGCAATAGATTATCAGGAAGCAATTATAGAAAACCTGAGAAATCAACTGGACACAGCCTGGAATAAGTCAAATTAACAAGAACTAAATCATGAGGAAGATAAAATAGCTTAAAAGATCTAATGCAATGGCAATAGGACTGTATGTTTCGACATAGGCACACAAGAGTATGTGCACATACACACATATACTATTCCAGGGACTTTAATCAGCACTAACATCTGTAGAAGCACAATGGAATAGGCCAATTCTTATTGGGAAGAATTATCAAGAGAGCCACGGTACAGCTTTAAAAATCATTACCAAAAGGCAATCTCTACACCCAGTATCATAATTGATGGTTGTGGCCAATCCATTATTAGCTCTAATACTAAAGCATTTTGACTAATCAAGAGTAGAAACAACCATTGCCAAACATCTGAACACTTAATTGACTTGAGAAAAAATAGATACATTAACACACCAAAATGGTAAAGATGAATTAAAACATAATGTGGAGTGTACTAACATAACTCTATTCAATGTAGAGGAGAATTATTTCATTACAAACTATATTATGACTTTTTACTCTACTAGAAAAAACAAACCTATTTTTTTGTAATGAATATATTCAAGGAGTTAGGACAAAAAACAAAAAGAGGGAAAATTATACGGTTATGGACAACAAAAAGAGCTCTAACCTAGTACTTTTTTTGAAAATCCACCTAGGTAAGAACCAAGAACTCCAGCATAGTAAGTCTACACAACCATGAAGGCTGCTGTCACAGAGTTGACATTCTCATTTTAAAGAGTCATTTTATGGTAAAATGGCAGTGAACTAAGCTTAAAACTTGTGGTCACCTATCTGTACCAGTGACATGGGGACCTGAGGTTGTCCCCCAACCTGCTGTGCTAGGGTCTCTCCAGGAGAGACCTTCTCTCCCCAGAAGTGCTTTCACTCCCAGGTTCGGGAGGTGAGATAGGCACTTGCTCTCCAATAACAGTCTGGAGCAGGGCAGAGAGGAGCACACGGGGTGCAAGGACAGTGGAGCAGCTGGGAGAGGATCCTTGTGGTAGCAATCTGCACCCAGAGCTTAGGCTGTTCCAGAGCCCTCTGTACACAAGTTCCAGCAGGAGAGAACTGGTCTCCCAGGAGTGCTGACACAGACTTACTGACCCACAGGAGGAACAAGCTTCAGCCAGAGACAGCAAGAACATCTAACACCAGAGATAACCAGATGTCGAAAACAAAATTTAAAGGTCTCCTCGCCTTCCTTGGAATCTACTAGGAATCTCACAGGACAGGAGACTATGAATTTTGTTTTCAGTGAACATATCATAACTTCTTTCAGTGCTTGAGTTTTATGTATCTCTTGAATCCTGAAAGGTACCCTTTATAAAATACCTTATCATCTCAGGTTCCTTAGAAATACTTTGAAGATAATAACGTCAAATAACACCTGAGGGACTAGAGAGATAGAGTAGCTGATGAAAATCTTTTGGGATTTTGTGGAGCACTTACGTTAGTCTCTGCATCCACAAGATGGCTTTTAGCTACCTGGAACTCTAGTTCTTGGGGTTCAAGGACCCATTTCTTCCCTTCAGAGGTTCCAGTATGCAAATAGTATACATAAACCTACCAAGGCAAATAAACTCATAAACAAAATGAATGAATGACTCTAAAAAGCACACCAAACTATGGCACGTGGCTCTTTTAAAGACAATTAAATGGAAGGATTTTTAATTAGGTAATATTTTGAATTAGCATAAAATTTGTCAAACTGTTTATCATTCTTAATATTTCTGGTACTGGTAAATTATCATTTAATTTTGAATTTTTATTGAAATCTGCCAATTGTCTATGTCCTTCATGTGTATCTGTGCTTGATTTTTAAAAGATTCAGGAGTATTATTAATTCAATGAATTTTCTTCCATTTGAGTTTTGAGTGCTGTTCTATGCTTGCTTTCCTGTTTTACTCCAAAACATGTCTGGAATGAATTTTCCCCAATCTTCTGCCTATATGACCTTTCTCTTACTTGTTCTAAAGAAATTGATCTTATTTTATTTTCACTAAAGTAATTTTTCAAGCCTTAATTCCTTACTCATGAAATCTTCCACACCTTTTGTAGTGTTTCTAACATGATATATTTTGGTAATATAGTTGAATGTTTTATTAAATAGAGAGCCGAATAACAGGAACATACTTCTATTGTTATTCAGAAAACAAAATAGGTTTTACATTAAAAAAACAAACAACAAAACAAACAAACAAACAAAAAAGCATGTTTCCTATGCTCCTAACTAGTTCTAGTTTCTCTGAATAAGTTGTCAAGTTTAAATCTAATGAAAAGGGTAAGTTTCCATTGGAATAAAAGTGTTGTTGCATAAAAGAGAAAGAAAATGTTATTATGGTCCATAAACTTTGTTTACATTATGGTCCTAAGTTCCATGCAAAATATATTTAGTGAACACTTAATGTGAAACTTGTATAGTCAGCTCCAGGGATATTATATATATATATATATATATAAAATATGTATGTATCTGTATGTAAAGAGCTTTATCCTCAAGAAGTTACAGAGTCTATGCAAATAGGAAGAGGTACCTAATTCATCCAAGTAGACTTCACTGAATTTTTTTCATGTTAATGTACAAAACATTTGTGTGCCCAAACAATATCATCTTCTTTATTTTCATATATACATTATGGTATCTTTTTACTAAACTGTCCTCCATAAAAAAACATAATAGATAAATGTGAAAAATGAAAGGGTACTAAATTGGGTAAGGAGAAAAAAGAAAGATGGTATTACTGAAGAATAGAGAGGAAGGGGAAATAGAAACATTAAAGATGTTTGAGAATTCATAGGAAAAATTATTTTTCAAACTTTCTTAAACATAAACATATGTATGTATTAAGTATACACACATGTATATGTATACATATGTATATGCATACACACCCACACCAATATACACACACACATACACACACACACTGTAGCTCTGATCTCCTAGGAAATATGTTTTTAGTTTTTGGTTGTTATGTTTGTTTTGTTTTTTTTGTTTTTGTGTTTGTTCTGTAGCACTGAAATGCTCTAACAGAGAGCCACAACTGGTCAAAATACAGAGAATAAGAAACCATGAAATCTCCATTGGATGTTTTAATACATACATTCAAATTGTATGTATTAAAAGAAACCTCAACATTTAAGCCTCAGGGATGATAATGAAAAATTAGGCATAAATATTATAGGAACCAGAGAACTACAATGCCTGCTGTCAGAAGAAGTGTTTTTTAGACCTGGTAGTGACATTGTACCTACAAACACTCAACAATATGGCTGGATAAACAAACCAATTGCTTCAATCCAATATGTCTTATGAAAACAAACTTATTTCTATTAACTTTGTCTTATAATCAAAAATTTCTAATTTCACAGATTCAGGTGAATCATTTTAGACAATCACCATTCACTCTGTAATACATATGTAGTACACTAGCCTGTTAGTGTATTATATTGAAAGGCTTTAGTGATATGATATATGTGAGTATACACAGTTTATTGATACTAATTACTTGACCATGTAGTTGCTTTCTCTCTTGCCTCTTCTAAGTTGAAATAGGTTTTCAGGTTGAAGCAAAAAAAAAAAACCAAAATTATCTCACTAACATAGTTTATTTTATGATTACCTGTGAACTATCTATGTTTCTATTAATCTGTACTTCTGTACTGCATGTTGCTTTGAAAAACTCAAATCTTTATTCCTGTTTGTAATTTTTAGTCAAGTCTTGACATTCTAAGATTTATTGTCTAAACACTGTTTCTATTCCTCATGCTCATGGGCTATTTTCTGAGTTTCTTAGAATATAAAATTATATACTAAACTATAGTTGTAAAAGTAAACAGAAAGGAACAAAATCTTTGTATTGGTAATTAAAGCAGTATAATATAATAAATATAGTGGTCCTCAACCTTCCTAATACTGTGACCATTTAATATAGTTCCTCATGTTGAGGCCCCCAACCATAAAAATATTTTTATGGCTAGTTCATAACTGTGACTCTGCTACTGTAATATAAATATTTTTGGAAATAAAGGTTTGGCAAAAAGTTGCTACCCACAGTTTGGGAATCCCTGCATCAGAGTTTAATATCAAAGCTGTGTAAAAAGCATAGTTTGTAAGTGACAATAAACTATGATAAAGTGGAATTTGTGTAGGAAAAAGCACTGTTTAATTTCTCATAAAGTATGTCTTAATGTGTGACTTCTGTGTTGGGATTTTCTTGAATATATTCAGGTTTTAAACCACTACTATAGTTAAATAAAATCACTAATTTTTTTTACTTCCTTTGTTAATATACACTATTACATGTTAAAGATGAATTTTGTTAATTTTTAGTGTTTGTTTACAATGTTTAAGTGTGTTTGTGTGTGTGTGGTGATTGTGTGCACTTGCACATGAATGCATATGCAGCAAGACACATGGGGAGGTCAGAGAACAAATTGAAGAAGTAGGGTCTTTCTTCCCATGGTGTGAGGTCTAGGAATTGAACTCAGGTAGTCAGGCTTGGGGATAGAAACCTTTACTCACCAATTTATTCCTATGGCTGTTCCCATGTACTGATTTCATTCAGACTATACCATAAGATTCTTCAAACAACTGCAATTTTATTCTTTAAATGTCACAAACATATACTAAAAGAGGGTTCTTGCAATATTGCCAAGCATACCTATAGTTCCCCAAGATTTGTTTCAATTTCTTTTCATTTAAAAATATTCTAGAACTATTTCTAAGTAAAGATATTTTATTGGTTATCTTATTTATTTACATTTCAAATGTTATCCCCCTTCCCAGTTTCCCCTCCACAAGCCCCCATCCCCTCCTCCCTCCACACTGCCTCTATGAAGGTGCTCCCCCACCTTTTCAGCTACTCCTGCCACAGAGGCCTAGGCTTCACCTATCCTGGGCTCCCTTCTCACTGATGTCAAGTAAGGCAGTTCTCTGCTACTTATCCAGCTGGAGCCCTGGGTACATCCTGTGTACTCTTTGGTTGGTGGTTTAGTTCCTGGGAATTTTGGGGGGCTCTGGTTGGTTGACATTGTTGTTCTTCCTATGAGCTTGCAAATCCCTTCAGCTCCTTCAGTCCTTGCCCTAACTTCCCCATTGGGTCCCCATTCTCAGTCCAATATTTGGCTGTGTACATCCTCATCAGTATTGGTATGGCTCTGGCAAAGCCTCTCAGGGGACAGCTGTACTGGGCTCCTGTCAGTGAGCACTTTTTGGCATCAGCAAAAGTGTCTGGATTTGGTGTCAGCAGATGGGATGGATCCCTTTCCTTCAGTTTCTTTTGTTCCTACATTTCTTTTTGACAGGAAGAATTCTGGATTAATATTTTTGAGGTGGATGAGTGGCCCCATCCCTCAAATGGGTATACATATCAAATATTGGTTATATGATATTAATACTAATTCAGGTCAAATCTATAAGTAACAGAAACAAAATTATATGGGGAATATCTGTTCTTTAAAGAAGAAATTCAAACATAATTCTCCAAAATAGTCTGTGGTTGTCCTTTTAATTAAAGGAACAAAAGGATTCAGGACTAACAAAGGTGCTGGTTGTAGAGTGCTTGTTGAACACCCACAAAAGCCTGAGTTCAATCCCTAATGCCACACACACTGTCATAGCAGTGGCATGGTAGTATATGTCTATAAACTCAGCTCAAAAGAGCAGATTCAGGAAGACCAGGGATTTAAGGCCCAAGGAATTTGAGGCCGGCCAGGGATGCATAAGAAATTATTTAAAAACAAGAACAACCAGAAATCTAAGTATTCTGTTTAATGATAATTTCATATAGCTGGTATTATTGAGAAAACACTCAGAGGGTTTCTGATGTGTTTGCATGTCTGTGTATGATGTATTGGCTGACCTTTGTTCTGAACTCTCTAAGATTATTTGCATAAAGACCAGACATGCAGGATATAGTGTCTCACTCTGAAGTAAAGAGTAAATTTGCTTGCTCCTCAGCTTAATAATGTAATGATTGCACGAAAGTCGAAGACAGGCTTGCTTACCTCCCCTTATGAAATATTCAAGTTCCCAATGCTTAGCATTCCTCATCTGAAATCCACATTATTTTGTAGGGATCACCTGGGTATTTCCACATATCTCTGTGGGAACTGAGTCTACATTAAACCATGCAAAAATTCAAATGTTCTGGGTTGTATAGTCTTATATATTGTACTAACCAGAAACTATGACAAAAAAACATTATTTTGTAAGTTACGTGAAAAATCAGTCTTTGTGATTTTTGAAAGATATTTTGGGCATAAAGATGAGGTGATAGCAACTCTAAGAGTCACATAGTCTGTTAATGGAATTTAATGGGAAGCCCATGGTCACACAGTACATACATTGTTTAATCAGGAAGTACTACTGTTCTACACTGTAGTCTATTAAGCAGAAATGGAAGAAATGATTGTAGGTTGAGAGTTGGAAATTAGGCTCCAAAACAGCTGCCTGAGAGTCCTGTTGTATCTGTCTCCTGGAGGCCAGAGGTGGATTAGGGGTGGGAGGAGAAAGGAGGGAAGGGGAGAGCTTTGCAACAGTATGGAAGTTATATGTCCAAAAATGTAAAAGGTAAAATAAACAGGACTCTTTATTTTATGTAAAATACACAAAGAAAATTGGATCTATCATTGAGGGCTAATTTTAACACTTCTCAGGACATTCCAATGAAAACCTGAGGGGGTTTTCTATATTCTTAATTCTGAGAAACTGGTACTTTGGCTAAGTTGCAACTTGATGATGTTTACTTGACTTATTTCTCTGTTGGAATTTATGGCTTTAGCAGCAGTTATATAGAACTTAAACTTCATAGATTATCCTTGAACTCCTATATACAAATGTATACAGTAAATAATGTGCTAAGTCATACTAGACAGGAAAAATTAACAACATGAGCATGAGACAAAATCTCTGACATCTCCAGATTTGGTTTATGTCTCTCACTGGGTTTGAGACATAAATTCATATGACATTATATAGACACACACACACACACACACACACACACACACACACAAACACACACACACACACATATTTATAAATGTATCTACTACATAATGTATCTTGATCATATCCGCCCCTCAGTTACTCCCTTCTATTATCCTAGTATCCTCACCAATACATCTCCTTCTTAATGTTCCATCTCCTTTTTTAATTATCTCCTAGTTCTATATGAACATAGGTGTAGGATCATCCACTGAGACACAGGCAAATGAACTGTGATTTTCTTCCAGAGAAAAGTGACTCTTCTAACCTCAGCATCTAGCAATTCCAAAAAGCAGGAGATGGTACCTCAGGAGCCTCTCCCCCTCCATTCAGAATTTTAAAGTCATGCACATCTTCATCAAGTAGTCACAGCTACTTATGCAACAGCCATGCTATGTCCAGAGGACAGCACTTCACAGCCGCATCCTCATTCTCTGGCTGTAACACTCATTCTGATCCTCTTCTAGTATATTCAGGAGTAGTAATAAAAAATTTCTTCTATTCTGTTACTTATTTTGAACAGTTCTGAGTCTCAGCATTACTGACTGGTCAGGGCAATAAGAAGCTCATTTGACCAAAGTTCAGAGGAGTACAGACTCTTGAGTATAAATGAGAGTAGAAGGTAATTTGACAGGAAACCACCTGTATTGGCTGGTTTTGTGTGTTAACTTGACACAGGCTGAAGTTATCACAGAGAAGGGAGCTTCAGTTGGGGAAGTGCCTCCATGAGATCCAGCTGTGGGGCATTTTCTCAATTAGTGATCAAGAGGGTAGGGCCCCTTGTGGGTGGTGCCATCCCTGGGCTGGAAGTCTTGGGTTCTATAAGAGAGCAGGCTGAGCAAGCCAGGGGAAGCAAGCCAGTAAGGAACATCCCTCCATGGCCTCTGCATCAACTCCTGCTTCCTGACCTACATGAGTTCCAGTCCTGACTTCCTCTGGTGATCAACAGCAATGTGGAAGTAAGCTGCATAAACCCTTTCCTCCCCAACTTGCTTCTTGGTCATGATGTTTGTGCAGGAATAGAAACCCTGACTAAGACACCACCAATGGTCCAGCATTAGGTAAGATTACTAATGTCTTTTTCTTCAATAGAATCCTCTATCTCGCATTCTAGCACTATGAAACCTAGCCAGCATGGAGAGACTTTCCTAGACAGTTCCAGGCTGATTTCTCTATGATCTGCAAACACCTGAGTTTTATTCAGCAGTAAAAACTTACAGCCAGAAACCAAGAACAATAAATAGCCATACTATTGTTTTAGATGACATTGCGACCTTTCTAATCAATAATTTAGAGGTAGATATCACATATCTTGCACATCTGCATGTATACTTATATATATAGCTTACAATATACATACATATATGTATACATATACATATATGTATGTATATTGGTGGTTTTGGAGACAGGGTTTCTCTGTATAGCCCTGGCTGTCCTGGAACTCACTTTTTAGACCAGGATGGCCTTGAACTCAGAAATCTGCCTGCCTCTGCCTCCCAAGTGCTAGGATTAAAGACGTGCACCACCACTGCCCGACATTATTTTTCAAACAACTGTTTTAAAGCACCTAAAAGATGGTTGCTAAGATAAAAATGATGCCTGAAACGCTTGAGACACTTGACTTTTTTACTTTATCAACACTTCTTTTTGTATTTTCATAAACCTGAACAATACTCTTCATAGATTACTGTGAAATTTCATTTCAATAGAAAATTCTTTAGGACAAGAGAAAAATATAAGCAAGCTCATTTTCCACTTACTCTTTAAATTTCCCCTAATTTTCAAAGTTTAATTACTATTTAAACTCAACCATAGAGTTATAGATTATATCTTTAGGATAATTTAATTTTTAAAATTAAATATACCTACTCTCAAGACAATTAAGGAAATATTTTTCTAAAGTTTTAATTCTAAACTACTTTGAGTATATATTTAAAGAAATACAGCCCTGCAGTTGAGTTTAGCAATAAACTTTTTTGCTGAAGAATAAATCAAGACACTGGAAACATCTGGATCCAGGTTTTGGAGAATTCCTCAGGCTGGTAACTGGTAACATAGTATTAAGTTCTTTATGACCAGTGGCAGTGTGAAAATATGCAAGACAATGTATTGTCTGTAAAGAAACATGTCAATATGGATTAAATAAAGTACAATTGTAAAAGTTCAAGAAATATAGAAAACCCTTTATACAACAAAGGCATGGTAGACATCAATGATTCAGATAAAATCAGTAATCTAAACCATTATGTCGGAGCTCCCAGGGTCTCAACCACCAACCAAGGACTGCACATAGAGGGGTCTGATTGTTCAAGCAG
>NW_022196896.1:19326320-19333634 GCF_008632895.1 Mastomys coucha
AAAAAAAAAAAAAAAAAAAAAGAAAATCAGTAAGAGCCATGTGACTGGCAAGCTCCATGTCATTCAGAACTCCAGTAGGTTTGCTTCAGTCAATTTTGCTTTATGGCTGAGACAATCTTCTTTTATTACCAAGCATGGTGTCTTGTGATTAATGAGAATTTCTAAGTGACCTATTGGCACACTTATCATTGATGTCCTGATGTGGGAGTCAAGGGTTCTATTTTGTGCCTTTTCTTGGTAGTCCTTTCTCTGGTTTCTTAATCAGCATTGTTTAGCTATTTCATTTTTATTACTGCATGCAGAACAAATTTCGGGTAGGTGGTTTTGTGGATGGGTTGATGGCCCCTCCATCCAGTGAAAGCCCTACCTGAATACAGGAGGTGGGTACTCCAGTCTCTGTATCCCACATCACTAGGAATCTCAGCTAGGGTCACCCCCATAGACTCCCAGGAGTCTTCCCTATCACAGATCTCTGACTCATCCCAGAAATGCACCTACACTATTTCTGTTCTCTCTCCCAGACCTCCTACCCACCTTTTCCCATACCTGATCGTCACCCTAGTTCCTCATTCCTCTCCCCACCTCCTCTTCTACCCAGTTCCCTCCCTCTATTCACTTCAAATATCTATTTTATTTCCCCATTCTGAGTGAAATCCAGCCATCCTCCCTTGGGCCTTCCTTGTTACTTCACTTCTTCTGGTCTGTGGATTACTGTAGCATAATTATCCTGTACTTTATTGCTAATGTACACTTTTAAGTGAGTACATACCATATGTGTCTTTCTTTCTGGGTTTAGGTTATTTCCCTTAGGATAATATTTTGTAGTTCCATCCTTTTGCTTGTAAGTTTCATGATGTCCTTGCTGTTAACATCTGAGTATTCCATTGTGTAAATGCACCACATTTTCTTTATCCATTCTTCACTTGAGGGACATCTAAGGTTTTTTTTTCCCCCAGCATCTGGCTAGTACAAATAAAGTCACTATGAACATAAATGAGCAAGTATCCTTGTGGTATGATGGATCATCTTTTGAATATATGCCCAGTAGAGGTATAGCAGGGTCTTGATGTAGAATTATTCCTAATTTTCTGAAACTGACTGGCCCAACTTGAGACCTACTCTATGAGAGAGAGTAAACCCTTGACACTATCAATGATACCCTACTATGCTTGCAGACAAGAACCTAGTGTACTAGTCTTCTGAGAGACATGATCCAGCAGGTGCCAGAAACAGGTGCAGAGACCCACAGCCAAACAATAGGTAGAGCTTGAGAAGTCTTATGCAAGAGTAGGGGGAAGGATTGAGGGAGCTGGAGGGGTCAAAGACACCACAAGAAGATCTACAGAATAAACTAACCTGAGTCCATAGGGTATCACAGAGGCTGACCTATCAATCAAAGGGCATACATGGGCTGAATGTTAGCCCTCTACAAAGATGTAGCAGACAGGCAGCACCGTTCAGTGTGAGTTCACTCACAGTTGTAGCAGAGGGTGACTCTGACTCTAATGCTTCTCTTTGGATCCCTTTTCCCTAACTGGGCTTCTTTGTCTGGCCTCAGTGGGAGATGTACCTACTTATACTGAGACTTGATATGCCAAGGTGACTTGGTACACATTGGGGTACCTCTCCTCTTCTCCGAAGGTGATTGGTACATGGAGGTGTGAAGATGGGACTGGAAAGAGAGAAGAAAAGGAGTGGTAAATTGAATAAGTAAATTAATTAATGAAAAAATACTGCAAATACATGCTCCAAGAATAGTGTGAGCTAAAGACTGAAGGAGACATACTGTGCAAAGTTTGTAATTTCTTCTTCTTGCATGCCTAACTACTATATGCAGGCTCTTGTCACTTTTAATTCTTCAAGCTCACAGATTATATTCATCAATTTAGAAAACTTACAGGGTTCAGCCAGGAATCATGGCATTATGATACAACCTGGAAGTTCAGTATAGGCCATAAACTTATAGCAGTACTCACCTTTTAATCTTAATTAAGAAAAAAAAAACCAACAAAATAGGTTAAACCACACAAACAAAAAAACATCAATAATCCCCAGAGTCTGACAGCTTATGTGCATTAATAAAAAAACATAAAATATATAAAATATAAAATAGATTGCCTTATAGTTTGGTTGGTGCTGTGGAGGGTCTCAAGACTGTCTCTGTCTTCCTATAGCAAATTGAGCTTTCATAGAAATCTTATGAGGAAACCCAGGAGGAATGCACATGTAACTTCTGCGGTGGATCCTAGGACATGGATCTTGGAAGTCAGGCAGGAAAGGCACTGGCTACTGCACCTAAAGACTGTAGTTCCTGAGGAATGTAGTTGTCTCAGTTCATGTTCCTACATTTATGTTTGTGGTTGGAAAAACAAAGTATTTAAGCCTTCCTAATTTTAAGGAGACTTTATAATTCATTGTAAACACAGGCCTCATCTTTCCTTCCTCCTTCTCACAGGCCTTGAATTTTGTGAAGTCCAATATGAGAAAAAGCAATGGTTTGTTGTCTCCTTCCCTCCTCTCTCCTTTCCTCCTTCATCCCTCCCTCCCTCTCTTCCTTCCTCTATTCCTTCCATTTTTCTTTCTTCTTTCTTCCTTCTTAATTTGGTGAATTTAGGTCTTAAAATGGGTGACCGATTGGAATTCTTTTGATAATGTAGCTAGTATGTTTTTGCTGGGGGGAGTGTGTGTATGTTTTGGAGTCTAGTCCCAAAGAATACATCTACAAAACACTCCCACATTTAAGGCTCAGGAAAAATTATGTAAGAGGAGGCAGAAAGATTGTAAAAGCCTGAGGAAGTTCTCTGAGATTGCTTTTCTATTTTTAATTGTAGTAGATATCACAGTCACCCCTGTCACTGCTTTCTGTTTGATCTAGTGTTATATATCTTTCACATTGCTAATATCCATCATTTGAAGATATTGCTTACAGAGATTAATATCATACATTCTCCTTGGGCAGCAGCTCTAAGCAAACTGACCATCTTTCTGGCTTCTGGTTTTCATCCTCCTTGTTAGAGGTAACTCCTGATCAGCAGAGAGAAGGAAAACAACATTTTATTTAGTGAATTTTGAGCCTACAGTTTGTTAATGTTCCTCTGTGTGTGTGTGTGTGTGTGTGTGTGTGTGTGCATGTATCTGGCTGTCTATATCTTCCCTTCTGATTTCCTATTGTTACAAAGAAACTCCATGATCAAAGCAACTTGTAGAGGAAAAGGTTTACTCAGCTTAAGCTTCCACATCATAGTGTATCATCAAATGAAGTCAGGAGTCAGGACAGGAATCCAAATAGGGTACGATCCTAGGGACAAGAGCTGATGCAGAGGCCACAGAAGAATGCTGATTGCTGGCTTGCTTGTGCTTGCTTGCTTACTCTGAAAGTCCCCAAGGGTCCAGATTATTTGACACTGTTGGTTTTTCTGTGGAGTCCCTGTTCTCTTTGGGTCCCTCAGTTCTTCCCCCCAACTCTTCCTAAGGGTCCCTGAGCACCCTCTAATACTTGACTGTGTGTCTCTGCATCTCTTTCAGTCAGCTGGTGGGTAGAGCCTCTCAGAGGATGGTTATGCCAGGTTCCTGTCTATAAGCATAACAACATTATTAATAGTGTCAGGGATTGTTGCTTGCCCAGGGGATGGGTCTCCAGTTAGACCAATTATTGGTTGGCCCTTTCCTCGGTCTCTATTCAATCTTTGTTCCTGCATGTTTTGTACACAGGACAAATTTTAGGTAGAAAATTTTGTGAGTGGGTTGCCGTTTCTATCCCTCCCATGGGAGTCCTGCCTGGCTACAGGATGTGCACCCTTCAAGTTCCATATCCCCACTGATATATCTCACCTAAGGCCACCACCATAGGCCCTGAGAGACGTCCCCATCCCCCATCCCAGGTATCCTGCAAGTCATAAAGATATCCTCCATCCCCACCCCAACCCCACCCTCAGCCTCTCTAGGTGCAGATTTCCATTCATTCTCCTAGCCCTCTGGCCCTCTCTCCTATTTCTCCCCACACCTGATTCTGCTATGCTATCCCTGGGCATATACCCAAAAGATGCTCAATCATACCACAAAGACCCATGCACTACTATGTTCATTGCAATGTTTTTTAAATAATAGCCAGAAACTGGAAACAAACCTTAACCAAAGAAAATGGATGTAGGAATGTGGTTGATTATGTAATGGAATACTATTTAGCTAATAAAAACAAAAACATCATGAATTTTTCAGGCACATGGATGGAACTAGAAATATCATCCCGAGTGAGGTAACAAGATTCGAAAGGATATACATGGTATACACTCACTTGTAAGAGGATATTAGCCATAAAGTATACACCATGATACACTCCACAGAACTATAGAGCTAAACCGAAAGGAAGATCCATGAGAGGATGCTTGACTCTCATTCAGAAGTGGGGACAAAATAGTCATAGGAAGCAGATGGAGGGAGAGAACTGGGAGGGAGAGGAGATGAGAAGTTCAGGATTAGCTTCCTTTTTTATATAATAAGCTAGGACCAGGAATCTTATATCAACCCAGAAATAGCACCACCCACAATGGGCTGGCCCCTCTCCCCAAAATTACCAATTAAGTAACTGTTCTTCAGGCTTACCAACAACTTGATCTTATGGAGGCATTTTCTTAATTGAAGTTTTCTTCTCTCAGATGACTTTAGCTGTGTCCAGTTGACATAAAGCTATGCAGCACAATAACATACCAGTCTCCAATGGGAAGATGTATACAGAAGCAGACAATCCCCAAAGAAATCCATTCTTTACATACTGAATATCATTAGATTGTTCATTAATAACAAAACAGGATATTGTTTTGTAGTTATAGAAAGGATGTACAAAAAATTGCCATTGTATATTTATTCTTATTACTGTGTGAGTGGAAGTATAAGATGAGTGTTTGCAGGGTGGTAGAGATGCTATAGCATGAGTGTGCAGGTCAGTAGACAAATTTTTGAATGAGTTCTTTCATGAAAATCTTATGTAGGTTCAGTGATTGATCTCAGGTTTTCAGGTGTGTGGGGCATGAGCTGAACATCGGGCCTGCCAATCATTACCTATTTAAAAATATTATATTAAAACATTCATAAATTACTAAAATATAGAAAAATATGCACAATTAAATAAAACTTGAGCCTTTGGTAAATACATATTTTATATCCTAAGCCTTTAGGACCTCTGTATGGAGACCAGATCTAACAATTGCTCTTAAATTTAATTTTGCATATTTTGTAATATTCCATGCATTATATATTTGAGAAATCACTGTTATATGACCATATGTTATGCAATATTAGCATCAAGATTGCATTGTAACATAAAGACAAGCTTGCTAAAACTGTATAGCCTATTTTCCTGTGCCTCAGAGACCCTGAGTCTGAAGGAGAAACAAGACGCTGTTAGAATTTCTGACTGCTCCTGTTGCCCAGAGCTTTTTCAGCTGTGTTCTGGTCACTGCATCTACATTCAGAAAGATTCCAACAAGACTACATGTTTGTCTTCTATATTGGTAGACAATGAATTTGGATGGCAAAATTCATCTCTGTGTGACTACATGAAAATTTTGCTCTATTCCAGATGCTGTAAGTACAAATCAATCCATTCCTATCTCCTTGTACAAAGCTCAAGTCCAAATGGATGAAGGACCTCCACATAAAACCAGATACACTGAAACTAATAGAAAAGAGAGTGGGGAAGAGCCTCAAGCTCATGGGCACAGGGGAAAATTTCCTAAAGAGAACACCAATAGCGTATGCTCTAAGATCAAGAATTGACAAGTGGGACTTCATAAAATTACAAAGCTTCTGTAAGGCAAAGGATACTGTCAATAGGACAAAATGGAAACCAACACATTGGGAAAAGATCTTTACCAATCCTATATCTGATAGAGGGCTAATATCTAATATGTACAAAGAACTCAGGTAGATAGACTCCAGGGAACCAAATAACCCTATGAAAAATGGGGTACAGAGCTAAACAAAGAATTCTCAACTGGGGAATACCGAATGGCTGAGAAGCACTTAAAGAAATGTTCAACATCCTTAGTCACCAGGGAAATGCAAATCAAAACAACCTTGAGACCCCACCTTACAAAAGTCAGAATGGCTAGGATAAAAATTTCAGGTGACACAAATGCTGGTGAGGTTGTGGAGAAAGAAGAACACTCTTTCATTGCTGATGGGATTGCTAGCTGTTTGAACCACTCTGGAAATGAGTTTGGCGGTTCCTCTGGAAATTGGACATAGTATTACCAGAGGACCCAGCTATACAACCCCTGGGCATATATCCAGATAATGCTCCAACATGTAATAAGACACATGCTCCACTATATTTATAGCAACCTTATTTATAATAGCCAGAAACTGGAAACAACCCAGATGTCCCTCAATAGAGGAATGGATACAGAAAATGTGGTACATCTATATAATGGAGTACTACTCAGCTATTAAAAACAACAAATTTATGAAATTCTTAGGGAAATGGATGGATCTGGATAATATCATCCTGTGTGAGATAACCCAATCACAAAAAAAAAAACAAAACAAAAACCCACACACATGGTATGCACTCTCTGATAAATGGATATTAGCCTAGAAGCTCAGAATACCCAACATACAATCCACAAACCATAAGAAACTCAAGAAGAAGGAAGACCAAAGTGTGGATACTTCATTCCTTCTTAAAAGAGGGAACAAAATACCCATGGAAGGAGTTGCAGAGGCAAACTATGGAGCAGAGACTGAAGGAAGGATAATCCAGAGACTGCTGCACCTGGGAATCCTTCCCATATTCAATCACCAAATCCAGACAGTATTGTGGATGCCAACATGTGCTGAACGACAGGAGCCTGATATAGGTGTCTCCTGAGAGGCTCTAACAGTACCTGACTAACACAGAAGTAGAGGCTCACAGACATCCATTGGACTGAGTACAAGGTCCCCAATGAAGGAGCTAGAGAAAGGACCTAAGGAGCTGAAGGGTTTGCAGCCCCTTAGCATGAACAACAATATGAACTAACTAGGACCCGCAGAGCTCCAAGGTACTAAACCACTAACCAAAGAGTACACATGGTAGGACTAGTGGCTCCAGCAGCATATGTATAACAGAGGATGGCCTAGTTGGTCATCAATGAGAGGAGAAGCCCTTGGTCCTGTGAAGGTTCTAAGCACCAGTGTAGGGGAATGACAGGGCCAGGAAGTGGGAGAGGGTGGGTTAGTGAGCAGGAGGTTGGGGGGAATAGCGTTTTGTTTTCTGTTTTTATTCTTTTTTTTTCTTTTTTCTTTTTCTTTTTCTTTTTTTCTTTTTTTTTTTTT
>NW_022196896.1:19333728-19339454 GCF_008632895.1 Mastomys coucha
TTTTGCCAGAGGTGAAACCAGAAAAGGAGATTTCATTTGATATGTAAATAAATAAAATACCTAATAATGAAAATTATGAACTTGTGCCATTTTTACAATTGATTCTCTACTGAACTTAGTTCCTAAACCAATCTGATAAGATTTTCCTTCTTGGTGGTACTTAGTGTTTTGTCCATAATAATTCTTCATTCACGTAGAAGTTCCATTCTCTTCACTGGACCTCGTGGTAGTTTTTAACATACCAGGCTTTCAGGCTTTTAAAAATAATCTCCCTAAGTATTTCATAACACTATCTTTATGTCCTCTTAGAATTTCTAACTATCAATTCCTAGGTTTAAAAACTGTTTTTTTTTTTTAAACATGAGCCTCATATATGAGTATAATGAAAGGTAATTTAGGGGCTGAAGAGAAAGCTCAATAGTTAGGAACACCTTTTTGGTATTGCAGAGGATTCAGGTTTGATTCCCAGAATCCACATGATGGCTTATAACCACATATAACTAACTTCAGGTCCTGGTGACTCTCTTCTGACCTATGTTGGCACCGAGTACATACATAGTCCACATATATACATGCACACAAAACATCATACATATAAAATAAATTCTAATGACCTTTTCTGTAGATTTCTTCAATTTCCATCAGTTACTGTTATATAATTAGCATATGTATGGTTTATTGCATAAAAACTCACAATTATATCTCCTTCATTTTCTTTGCTATTGTAGTGACTACAACATATAAATAATATTGAATGGTAGTATGAAAAGAGTGATGCTGGACTTGCTCTTGATTATATAGGAAATACATTTAATTTTTCACTATTATTATAATATTACAGCTAGAATTTTTAAAGATGGTCCTTTCTTTTTATTCCCATTATGACAAAAGACATTTATCATGACTGTGTTACACTAAAAATGTTCCCTCTTTCACCTCTTATGTCATCATTGCCTCTTCTGGCTGACTCAGGTAGACGAGTGCAGACTTATCAATACTGTTAGTCACAGAAGAGATGCTACTGAGGGTATTTTTGTTTTTATTATAGTAGTTGGTATTTGATACTTCTCTTCATTTACTTATGCATTTTCCAGTTAAACTGACATAACATTATACACGTTTGTGGGGTGCCATGTGGTATTTTATTACAAGCAAATGTATGATGCACCAGTTTAGGTAAACATATGAATCAAATATCATTAAGTTTTTATTTCTCACTTTTTAAAATAATATAGTAAATTCTCACTGTTAGAGCTTAAATATTAAATGTGTCCCATAAGCTGATTTGTTTAAATACTTGATCCCCAGATGACAGTACTATTTGAGAAGGCTGTAGAAACTACTTGGTTGATTCTAAAGTGGTAAGTGTATTTTATTGGGGGCAAGTTTTAAAGCTTTATAACCTGGGCCCTCTCTCTTTGCTTCCAGAGTCGCAATTCAAAGTCTCCTGCAAGAATGCTTTCGGTGCTTGTTGTCATCTTTTCCTCTTGTGATAGGTCTATTCCTCCATAACTGTCAGTCAAAAGAAGTACTCTTCCATGGTTTACCTTTTCATGGTATCTCATCAAACAACAAAGAAAAATTGGGATAATCACTGTAGCTACTTTACTATACAACAGAAAGCAGCATGGCTCAGGTCCCCTTCCTACTGTATTTCACAGGAGCCTTTGTACTCTGCATCCTTATAAAGTTTCAGAACATTTTCTTATCTTTTTCATGCATTGATAAAGAGTTGTGGTAATTTCTCTTCTATGACACTAGTAGTTTGTGTTCCTCTGTGTTCATGGTCACAGCAATAGCACGCTGTCACTTTCATCCATGGAGGTGAGTATTGCTTGCACAGCTGAAAATAATGTGTATTTGGCATTGCTAGATAAAGTGTTTAGCAAATGACATCTTGGACATGTTAGTTGGTAATATTTAAGGATTCTGAGTCTCTGCTGGGAATTTTTCTACTTGTGTAAAATTACTTGGGGAAGAGTATTTTACCACCAACTATAATTTTTAGTTAATCATCTCTCCTTATAAGTCCATGAGTTTTTGTTTTTGTGAATTTTAACATTACACAATGAAACATTAATCCATCAGTTTATTTGAATGAACGAAAACACATTGTACCTGACACTAAGATACAATGAGCCTTATGAGTTCTGTTTCTATGGCCTGAACACAACTCTGTTACCTTTCTATGATTATTATTACTACAATGTATCGTTTTTCATGACTCCATTTTAATCTAAGTATGTCTTTTAATATTAAGTGGATTTCTTGCAAACAGAATACAATTTGTTTTGAACCCTTATTTGTCTGAAACTCTTTACTTTGTAGTTGGGTTACACAGTCTATTTATATTTCTTGTAATTATTTATATGGCTGGTGTTAATTAAATCCATCATTTAATTTTTTAATTCAACTTCTCTGTTCATTTTTGTATGTGTGTGAAATAGTTTTATTGGGGTATGATCCTCATACCCCAAATTTTATGGTTAGACAATTCATCATTTCAATGTCAGAATTCAAATAATGGCTTTTAGTACATTTATAGAGTAGTCCATTCATTATCACAATCAATTTAAAAATAATTCCATTACCCTCAAAGAAATCTTGTTTCTTTTCCACATCAAGTGTTCTCCACATCAGGTTAGATAAACAATAGTCTATTCTATTTCCCCAGAGATTTCCTTATTCTGAATAACTCATGTAAATGGAAGCATACCATATGGAGCCCTTCAGAGAAAACTCATTTTACTTTGCATAATGTTTCAGTATGAGTTCATATTAAAATGTCCCAGAACTTTAATTGTACTTATTGATTACTAATATCCTATTATTTAGTCATCTATTTTTAATCAGTTGACAAACATTTCTGTTACTACTACATTTGTCTTTTATGAATATCACTGCTGTGAACTATTCGATTTCTGTAAATAATATGCAAAGGTTTCTTCATCCATACGTATTTTCGTCTCTCTTGTATATCTAGGAAAAGAAGTGGTGAATCCCCACATTAAACTAATTAAAAGGCAGCCACTGCTTCCCAAAGCAGTTTCTGCATTTCATATTCTTAGTAGCAGCAGCACAACTTCTCTCCTTTTTCACTAACAGTTGCTACTATTAAAAATAGATACCCTAGTGTCACAAAGTAGAATTTCATTTCAGTTTTGATTATTTAGTGACTAATGATATTAATCATTGATTGATATGTTTTTATATATTTGCCTTTGTATTTGAAGTAATGACTCTAGAGTTTCTATGTCTCATATGGAATCATCTATTATTTACTCCTTTTCAAAATATTCTCTTATCAGGTATTGAATAAATTGGAGATTCTTTAATGAACACATTGATCACAACTATTGGTTCATTTAACTCTTCATAGTCTTCCACCAAATACTCATTATATGATACAGAAGATGCCAAAGCCTTAAACTTTTTTCTATATGGATGCTTGTACACCACGTGTGTGTCTGGTTCCCATCATGCACAGAAGAAGGCATCAGATCTCCTGAAACTGGTGTTACAGATTGCTGTTAGATCCTATGTTGGTGTTGGGGATTGACATGAGCTCCTCTTGGAGGTAAACCAGTGCTCTTAACTGTGAAGGCCCCAACCTTACACTTAATTCTCCTTCCTTCCTTCATATTTGCTCTTTTGTCATGCATCTTAATCTACAAATACCACAAATCCTAAAGTACATTATATTAACCTACTATCTACTACCTTAAACATTATATTTGATATTATATATTTAATGTATGTATTATTTAGCTTGTTATCATTCTCATTTTTCCTGGTGCTCTGTCTCCAGGAAAGAGTTTGGGAATTTGAATTCTCTCAGAATATTTTTCATCCAGAAAAAGATTTGCATGTTACTATGTGGATGGACTATATATTTTCAAGATCCTTGTCAGTGTAATTCTAATGTCTTCTGTTTGCATAGTTATTATGCAAAAGTTTTTCATTCTTATCTGTTTTATAGGCTATGCAGCTTCTAATATTTTCACTGGCTTCTAGATTAGCACCATAGAATTTAGTTTTAATTATTATTCTCTTAGATTTTTTTGGTTGTTGATAATTTTGGGGGGGGGGTTGTTTGTTGTTTTGTTTTTTTCAAGACAGGGTTTTTCTGTGTAGTCCTAGCTGTTCTGGAACACACCCTGAAGACCAGGTTGGCCTAGAACTCAGAAATCTGCCTGCCTCTGCCTCTCAAGTGCTGGGATAAAAGGCATATGCTGCCACTGCCTGGCTTGGTTGTTGTTATTAATGTTTGATTTGTTAGTTCTCGTCTCTTCTTTTCTTTTCATTTCATTTCTTTTCTTTTCTTTTCACTTTTTTGTTGTTTTTTGTTATTGTTGTTTTATTTTGTGTTTAATTGAATGTTCTCTTTATTTACATTTCAAACGTTATCACTCCTTCCCAGAAATACCTTATCTCATCCTCCCTTCCCCTGCTTCTATGAGGGTGTTCTTCCACCCACCCAACCACTCCCACCTCCCTGCCCTTGATTCCCATACACTGGGGCATCTATAGAACCTTCATAGGACCAAGGATCTCTCCTTCCATTGGTGCATGACAAGGCCATCCTCTGCTACATATGCAGCTGGAGCCATGTGTACTCCTTTGTTGAACTCCCTGGGAGTTTTTTTTGTGGGGGTTATGGTTGGTTGATATTGTCGTTCTTCCTCCAGGGTTGCAAACCCCTTCAACTCCTTCAGTCCCTTCTCTAAGTCCTCTATTAGGGACCCCGAGGTCAGTCCAATGGTTGGCTGCAAATATTCACCTCTGTTAGTTCTTTTCTATTGTTGTGACAAAATAACATGACAAAGAGAACATACTTTTAAAAATAAAGCAAAGTAAAGCTGAAATAGTAAGCTCAATTAAACTATTGCTGCTGCTGTTGTTGTTTTATTTTGCTCTGATGGTAGAGAAAAGGCACAGACTGCATCAAGAGCAGCTGGAAGCTCACATCCTGATCTGAGAGCACACTGGGGAAAATGTCAGTCTTTTGAAACCACGAAGCCTGCCCCTAGTGGAACATCTTCCAATAAGACCATACCTTCTAATATTTCCCAATAGTACTGCAAACGGGTGATCACTTATTCAAAAGATATGACTCTATGCAGTCCATTTTCATTCAAGTACCACATTCCATTAGCTGAATGAATTTTGTTTGTTTATGCTTGCAGTAAAATATGTCTCTTATATGTACTGTGTTTTCAATAAATTTGGGATACTGTAGACAATATTCCTTCAAGACAATTGAACCACTTCCCACCTTCTTTTCTTGCATCTCTAATTACACTTGTCTTAAAACACTTGCCATTTCACATTTATTTTCCCACACTTATTTAAAATGGATTATTTTTTCATAAGATATAACCTGGTTATACTTCCTTCTCCCTCTCCTCTTACTCCTTCTAAACATCCCTCCCCGCCCAGATCTATGCATTTTCTCTCCTCCTTAGAAAAGAACAGACATTTAAGAGATAATTACCAAGCATAACAAAATAAAATAAGATAAAGCAAAAGCCATGACATCAAAGTAGAATAAGGTAAACCAATAGAAGGAGAAGAGCTAATGGGAAGGTACCAGAATCAAAGTCTCACTCACTCCAACACTCAAACATCCCACAAAAATACGAAACTAAGAAGTATAATATAGTTAATCTCGGCAACTCCTCCCGTGGGTATTTGATTCCCCCTTTTAAGAAGGAATGAAATGTCTA
>NW_022196896.1:19339908-19379618 GCF_008632895.1 Mastomys coucha
AAAGAAAAAAAAAAAAAAGAAGTATAATATATACCCAGAGGACCTGGTGCAGACCTGCGTAGGCCCTGTGCTTGCTGCTTCAGGTTCTGTGTCCATATGAGTTTTGCTCTCTTGACTTAGGGGCCCTTGTTTCCCTTGTGTCCTCCATTTCTGCTGGCTCTTACATTTTCTCTGTTTCCTCTTTCATGGTCTTCTCTGAAGCCCAGGGAGAAGGATTTAATGAGGACATTCTACTTAATGCTATAGGCTTCTCTCTCATTCTGCACAGTTTCTAGCTGTGACTCTCTGTATTTGTTCCTATCGTCTACAGGAGGTTTCTAGAGTGGCTAGGTTCTGATAATTGGTCACAAAGGCATTGTTGAGTTTGGCTTTCATCTCATGGAGCAGACCTTAAGTCAAATCAGATATTGGTTGGTTACTCCCACAAGCTTTGTGTTACCATTACCCTAGCATATTTTGCAGGGAGCACATCATTTGTCAAAGATTTTGTGGCTTGGTTGATGTTAATTTTTCTCCATTTGTAAACTGCAGAAAAGGTCTTCATACCAAAAACATTAAAACATAGGGGTAATGATTCTATTTAGGCATCAACTTGATGCCTCCATATTCAGTTAGTTGTATGAGTGCTGTGTTCAAAAAATAGAGGCTTACATTCACTTTGAAGATTGTGAATCTATTGTCTTGGCAACATCATGGGCTGAGTGGGGATTTCAATGTGATCCTTATGGCTAACAATTAAATTGTGCATAATCTAGTTTCAGTACTGAGAGCTTTGTTTAGTGACAAGAGATTGCAGATGGGACTCTGTTTTCCCCCATTATTTGCAAACTTCCTTAGAATGACCTTCATATACTTTAGGAGGTTTCCACTCTACTATGTTTCCATATCATTCTTTCAATATCCCTCAATTATAACTTTCTCTTTCCTTATTCCCTTCATCAACTCAATTTCCCCTTCCACTTTCCTCTTGCTTTTCACATTTGCACATCCCATCTTTGCCTCCAGTCTACCCATGAAATCAATTATTTTTTTCCCTCACAGAAAGATCCATGTATCTCTCCTAGTCCCGTCCTCTATGCTTAATCTCTGGGTCCACAGATTGGAACTTAGCTATCATTTACTTAATAGTTAATATTCAGATATAAGGAATACAAACCATATTAATCCTTCTGGGACTGGATCACTTCACTCAGGATGATTTTTTTCTAGTTCTATTAATTGCCTGGAAATTTTGTTATGTCATTTTAAGAGCTGAGTAATACTCCATTGTATAAAGGTACCACTTCTTTATCTATTCTTCAGCTGACAGTAATCCAAGTTGTTTACAGTTTCTGTCTATTAGGAATAGAGCAGGAAAAAAGAATAGATCATCACACTAATAGAGAATTCTTGTTACAGTATGAAGCATCCTTTCAGTATATGCCCCAAAGTGGGATAGCTGGGTCTTGAAGTAGATCAAGCTATCTGCCACCTTTCTGATGAATTGCCACATTTATTTCTATAGTGACTGTATAAATTTGTACTTCTGCAAACAATAGATGATTGTTCTCCTCATTCAACATCTTCATCTGTATTTAAATTATTGTGACATGTATAAGATGGGATCTCAAAGTTGATTTTTTCATTTGCATTTCCCCTATGGCTTAGGATGTTGAACATTTAACTAAGTGTTTTCAGCCACTTGAGTTTCCTCAGTTGAAAACTCTGTGATTTGATCTGTATGCCACATTTCATTGGATCATTTAGTATTTTGAGATCACGTTTCTTGAGTTCTTTTTATATCTTGGATATTAGCCCTCTATCAGATGTGGAGCTGGTAAAAATTTTTCCAATTGTATAAACTGCTGTTTGTCTTATTGATGGCATCCTTTGCCTTACAGAAAATTTCGGTTCAACCAGATTCCTTTTATTAGTTATTGATCTTGAACCTGTGCTAATGGTGTTCTGTTCAGAAAGTGTTCTTATTTGCCAGTAAGTTCAAGGATATTCCAAACTTTCTTTTTTTTACTAGGTTCAATGTATATAGCATTTATGTTGATCAATTTGATCCATTTGGAGTTGAATTTGTGCAGAATGCCCAAGGGTATATAGATTTATATTTGGGTCTTCAATTTGAATCTACTGACCAACATGTCTGTTTTTGTGCCACAGCCATGCTGCTTTCATTACCACAGCTCTGTAGTACAGCTTGAAATCTGGAATGGGGATATCTCCAGCAGTTCTTTTATTGTTCAGGATGGTTTCATCTATCCTAAGATTTTTGTGTTTCCATATGAAGCTGGGAATTTTACTATCAAAATCTGTGAAGAAATATGTTGGAATTATGATATAGACTGAATCTGTACATTGCAATTTGACTATATTAGTACTGTCATTCCATGAGCATGGAAGACCTGTTCATCTTCTGATATCTTCTTTAGTTTCCTTATTTAAAGATAAAAGTAATTTATTTCTTGGAGTTACCCTAAGATATTTTATAATATGAAGCTATTGTTAAAGGTGCTATTTACCTGAATTTTTCTCAATTTGTAATTTTTATATAGTTAACCTCATGTTCAACTACATTGTTGAATGTGTTTATCAGCTATAGGAGTTCCCAGGATGAATGTTTTTTTTTTTAATTTATTCACTTTAATTCCCAATATCAGCTGCCCATCTTCTCCCAGTAACTCCTCATGCAGATCCTCCTCCCATTCCCTGTCCTTTTCTTCTCTGAGACAAGGGAACCACCTTCTGAGTTTCAGATCCCCAATACTCCCAACACTCCCAGCACACTCCCAAACTTCCAACAACATTGCCTCCCCCAGTACATCAAGTCACTGAAGGACTAGGCCCATGCTCTTCCACTGAGGCCAAACAAAGCAGACCAGTTAGGGAAAAAGAACCCAGGACAGGCAACAGAGTCAGGGACTGTCCCTCCTCCAGTTGTTGGGAGACCCACATGACGACTAAGCTGCACATCTGATACATTTGTGTGGGAGGCCTAGGTCTAGCTTGTGGTGATCACTCTTTGGTTGGTGATTTAGTCTCTGGGAGCTGCCAAGTGTTCAGGATGGCTGGCACTGTTCGTCTTACTGTGGAGTGCCTTTCCTCTTTGTGTACCTCAATCCTTCTACTAACTCTTCCGTAAGACTCCCTAAGCTCCATCTAAAAATTGGTGATGAATCTCTGCATCTGTTTCCATTGGTGGCTTGCTGGAACCTCTCAGAGGACAGTTATGCTAGGTTCCTGTCTGCAATCACAACAAAGTATCATTAATAGGATCAGGGATTGGTTGTTGCCAATTGAGGAGTGTGATTTGGGCCAGTCATTGGTGAACCACTCTCCCTCTGCCTCTCTTTTTTGTTTGTTCTTGCACTTTTTTCGGCAGGACATCTTTTGGATCAAAAGTTTTACAGGTGGTTTGCTGTCCTTATCCCTCCACTATGAATCCTGCCTGGCTACAGGAAGTGGCCACTTCCATATATATATATCTCGCACTGCTAGTAGTCTCAGTTGGGGTCTCTTTCATACACACCTTAGGGCCTCCCCAATCACAGGTCCCAAGTGGAATTTTTAGTGTCACTTAAGTTTACTGTTATATCATCTATGAAAAAAAAAAACCTTTGATTTTTTTCCTTTTGAATTTGTATCCCCTTGATGTTTTTCATTTGTTCTATGGCTTTAGCTAAGACCTAAAGTATTGTATTGAACAGGTACTGAGACAGTAGGCAACCTCATGTTGTTAAACTTTTATTTCCAATCTTTTATTTCTATGTGTCATTTTGAACATTTGCATTGTTGTCTGCATTTACTGATTTTGATTATTCCTCAATGTTTAATCTGTAATTTTTCTCTTCCTATGCACAATTAATTCCATATATTTTCAATAAATAAAAGACTCATTTGGATTTTTTGCTATAACTTTTTAATTATGCTTACTTTCTTCTCTTTAACATTTGATATATGGCCCTTGAGGCAGTGAAACCTTGATTTCCTCATTTCATTTCCAAGATACTACATGATAGAAGCAGAGATTGTACTTCCTAGAATTTCCCACTTACCTTTATGTACGTTCTGTCCTAGAAACGTACCTGTACGCAACACACACACACACATGCACAAAGACACACACACAAAGACACACACACACAAATTATTTCTGAAGCTGTCTTTTTTTAAAACTAATTAAAACCCAGAACTAATATTTGGCCCTTACTGTTGTATTAGCTGGTACTCTCTAAGATGAGTCACTCCACTCTAATTTATAAAACGTAATGTATAAGCACACTTATGTTCTTTGTAATTACAAAGAATTGTTTGACTATGTCTTATCAGTAGTTCTTTAGTTGACTCAACGTTTGGATGGTATTTCCTTCCTTTCTTGTAATCAAACAATTTAACTTTACTCAGTACTTAAGCAAATTCCTGGAAGCTCTTGCTTCTAACCTCTCTGTCTCACTATTCCTCCAATTTCTTTCTAATTTAATGCAAGAATCATATTTGCTTCATCCTCTCAAATTCTAGTATTTGTTTTCATAGTTCAACTGGAACTTTTGACTCTTCTATTAATCTGTGTGTGTGTGTGTGTGTGTGTGTGTGTGTGTGTGTGTGTGTGTTGTCTATAGAAGTGTTATACTTGTCTCCTAACTTTTTCTCTTAGAGTGATTACTATCCTGAATTTCTTGCTTTCAGTATCCCAAAAAAGTTACTCTACATTTATCAGTCTGGATAATTGAAATAATAGAGAAATTTCTGTTGCAGTTTGTTTCTCAGGCATGCATTTATGAGAATTCAGTCAATGTATTCCAAATGCCTCTGCTCATCTTTGTATGCCCACTGCCATTTTCCTTGGTTGTACCTCCAGAGTATTCATCTAAGCTGCACGGGAAATTCTAGGGAATCTTTCTGATATAATTTCCAGCCTCATCATATGTTCATTACTCCCACCAAAGCTGTCTTTCAAAATGAAAATATAAATATTAATTTTCTCCTCATTATTTGCCAGTAAGTTCTTAGTGAATAAAAATCATATCTGTCAGTAAGTGTGATAGGTAATCTACTATCAAGGAAAAATATAATTATAGATACTCAACATTGACCATATATTATTCCACACAATTTTCAAACTGTTCCTATAATGCCAGTTGATATGGTCTTAGGAAGAAATTAATTCAGTGAGGGTTTTTTTGTGTGAGAGAATATAGCTAAGCTTCAGCTCATATAGTGTTATTCAGTTGTATATCTCTTAAATGAAAGGCATCCTTTTCTTAAAGTATGTAAACAAAATAACAATGATGGAAGATGAGTCCAATGTTTAATGTAGCTTCCAAAATGTAAGATACATGTGTGTTTTTTCAATAAAAATGTTTGTATAAAAATATGAACTGTGGAATAATAAAGTCATAAAGTTATATTGTCTAACCATGTAGTAGTATGGGTAAACAGAGAATACCCAGAAGCCATCCCTCTCCAACACAGTACAGCATAGGCAGGCTGTAGACACACAGAGGCACATATACAGCAGCTATGCCACACCATGCAGGCAGATGGTGGGCATCCAGGGACCCACCTGCCACTATGCAATAGTGCACTGGCAGAGGAAGACATTCAGAAACATGATCCCTACCTTGCTATGTGGTGCAAGCAGAGGAGGATACTCAAAGATCTGCCAGTAATATGATCCACCCCCAGTGGTATCCATTACAATGTGCTGGTATGTGGTGGAAAGATGGGAGAGAAAGAGAAGCAGAACAGTTTGAGAGTTATGAAGAGAGTTAGATCTGAAGATGTGAGTATAGAGAGAAATAGCCTGTTATGAGTAGCCCGCCCCATTGCTTGAGGGCATGGTAAAGGCTAAGTCCATGCTAGATCCAGAGCCATGCAGCAACAGGGGTCTGTTTTTATGTCTGTGGCTGATCATACCACTGAAGACCAGGCCAGATTAGTCTGTGCAGCTTCCTGGGACCACATTGATGTACAAGGACTGTCCAGGGCTTTTCACTTATTGGCTGTGACATTCTGGAGAGCTGGCTCAACCTCTCACAGGCTGTAGCACTTGGGAGAAGGGTCCCTGGCCCTTGCCAGGGCAGCACAGTAGAACTGGCTCTGGTGGAGGAGAGAATGGGTGGGCCTCTCTGAGGGTGTGAGTGTGGGAAAGCAGACCTTGCCACTTGTTTGCCATGAGGTGAGATGGGTACAGGGATGATGCCCTTCTCCCTTTACTCCACTTACAGTAGTCAAGAGTGCTGACCCTGAAGTCAAGAGAAGGGGAGAGCTGCCCAGCTTCAGCATTCTGGAGAGTGGGCTCTGTTCCTCACCTGGGCAGCCCAGTAGAGCTGGCCCTGATGAAAAGATATTGGTTACCTAGCACTGATGGTGGGGAAGTGGGGAGCTGTCCCAGCCACTACTCTGCTTCAGATGCAGGGCTTTGGTTGTAGAACCTACAAAATCAATTTTGAATTGACTATCAAATGCTTTCCCTGCTGGCTAACTTCTAAATTTCTATAAATACTGTACAGGCTCTGGGGTAAAAGAAGACTTCAGTAGTCTTATCCAGTGGTGAGCTCAGCATATTACTGCACTGTCCTTCATTTAAGATGTATCCATTGATGTAATAGTGGCAAGACTGTCTATGGGGGGATTCAATTACTCTTGATTGGATTTGAGTTTTGTTCCTCAGGAGGAAATCTATGCCTTTTACTGTAAAATGCTGTCAATACATGGAAAAGTAACTTTTATTCACCTGATGCAATTGCAATCTCAGAGGCTTACTGCTGAAAAAAGAAACTAATTTTTTCTAGTACTTTCTGAATTCTACCTGGCTGGTTCAACTCAGCTGTTTGGACTCAAGCTCCTTGACAAGTTGACTGATTAAAAATGGCTATTCTTAGTTTCTGACTGAATTGCTCTGTCAGGTAGACAATGCTCCAAGATCTCAGCATTCTAGTTGGACCCTACCCCCAGTCACATGACCACAGCCAGGCATGGCCCGCCCCACAGACAGATAGCTCTGCCTCACAGTATAAGGGGCGGTTCACCCCCGCCCCTTCCTCTTTCCTCTCCTACCTTCTTCCTCTCTCCTGCTCTTTGTTCTCTCTCTTGCCTTCTTGCTCTCTTGCTTCCTTTCTTTCCTTTCTCTCTCTCTTTCCTTCTCTTTTCTCCTTCCTCTCCTTTCTTTCTCTCTATATGACCAGCCTATTTTCTCTTTCCTATAATAAAATATTTCACTTATGCGTTGGCTCCTTCTAACTAACTTACTGTGATGCTGCAGGAATCAGCAGCAAAGAACTCCAGGCCCCAGCAGCAGAGAGACTCAGGTATCAGTGGTAGAGAGTCCCAGGCCTCAGCAGAGAGATACAAGCCCACACTTAGCCTCAAACTCACTTTAACAATATGTCCTAGTTTTCTGGCTCTTTTTCATTCTCTGGCTCTTTATGTCCTTACCTGTGTCTCTTTCTATCTGCAACTTGTCTGTAAAACTCTCCCAGTAAAAAAACTGCCTCCCTTTCTCTCTCTCTCTCTCTCTCTCTCTCTCTCTCTCTCTCTCTCTCTCTCTCTCTCTCTCTCTCTCTCTCTCTCTCTCTCTCTCTCTGTCTCCCTCTCCCCTCCCCCTCTCTTTCTGTCTTACTCTCTTAAGTCCCCTCTCCTTCCCATTTGTCTTCATGGGAGTTGGGCATATCCTATCTGACTGATTCTATAAAATCTTTCTCTGATTTTTCAATTTTTCTGCACCTCAATTAGGATTCATTTTTTGTTGTTGTTTAACAACACCATCTTTATTCAAATATATATATCTATGAGACATTTCAGAATATACTGCTGCCACCAATGGAAGCCTATACTTCTAAATAATGTCCTAAATTAATATACAAATTTAAGCTTTAAAAATATCCTTTAAGAAAAACAAAACAAAAACAAAGAAAGACTGAAGACTTTGTAAGGAATATGACCCTAAAGGAAAGATTACACATGCTTGCTTCATTCTACCAAACTAACTTTACTCACATGTTTTGGATTACTTTACCTTGTTTGAGTTTAAAGGTGTATACTAAGGGTTTGTATGTATTCCAGCCAGATCACATATATGTAGATGGTCATTGGATGTGATCCTTTGCTAGTGCAGACATGTTACTGGATTAAAATTCCTGTACAGATACTCATGGCTGGGGATGTCATAGGCCCAAAGGTAAAAGCTATTTATGTTGGGCACATAGGGGCTCACAGAAACTGAACTGCCAACCAGGAAGTTTGCATGGGACTGACTTAGGCCCTCTGAATATACATTACAGTTTTGTAGCTTGATCTACTGTGGGACTCCTACCAGTGAGAACAGTGACTGTCTCTGACTCTGTTGCCTGCTTTTGAGTTCCTTTCCTTCTACTGGATTGGCTTATATAGACTCAATATGAGAGATGTCTAGTCTTATTGGAACATAGATATGCCGTGACTGACTGATATTTTTCAAAGTCTTCCCTTTTCTGAATAGAAATGGAGGATGAGTGAATAGAAGTAAGGGAAAAGGAAGGTAGAGGGAAGAATCTGGTAAGAAAGAAGGGAAAGGAAAAGAGTGATTGATATGTATAATACACACGTAAATAAATAAGTAAATAAAATTCTCATGTTGTCAGATGGCTTTATGTTTAAATTAAATAATTATGAAGAAATAAAGAAATTCTTGTATTGTCAATATGTCTCCAAATCATTTATGTTTATATTTGTAGATTTGTGCTGTGCTCAACTTCAGATAGAAAAACTTCTTTATTATGGTGGATTAATGCAGAAATTCATTTCTGTTTAAAATACAAAGGATAAGTGACTTTGAGTATTCTTCTGTAGATGAAACAACTCTATCCTTCACATCCCCATTCAATGTTTAGGGAATATCATGGAGAAATAGAGGAAAGAATATAAGAGCTGAGCTGCGGTATGGTAGGGATACAGAGATGTCTTTTCCATAGACATGATTTAGCCTTTGTTCTCAGAACCCACAGTAGTTGTGATTACTTGAAAAAGACCTGCCCATGAGCAAGCTAGTCAAACTGCTCACCAAGTGTATAATTGATGTTTTACTGCTGTGACACCATGACCAAGGCATATCTTATATGGACAAAATTTAATTGTGACTGGCTTACAGGTTCAGACTCTTACTCCAGTATCATCACAATGGGAGTATGGCAGCATCCAGACAGGCATGGTGTAAGAGGAGCTGAGAGTTCTACCTCTTCATCTGAAGGCCACTAGAAGAAGACTGGCTTTAATACATCTAGGACAAGGGTCTTAAAGTCCATACTCATAATGACACACTTCTTCTAACAAGGCCACACCTACTTCAACAAGGCCACACTTCCTAATAGTGACATTCCCTAGGTCAAGCATATTCAAATCGCCACACTAGGGAAAGAGGAGGAGATGAAGGCATTACTCTTGAGGAGCTATTGTTAGTTGCTGGGTAGTAAGGAAAGGAAAATCAGGGTACTGTTTGTTTAGTATGTAGATACTGATAGCTTGCCTATTACCCAGTGGATGACTCCACAACTGTGCGTATATAGGCAGCACTGGTTGGACTCAGTGAATTAAGAAAAAAAAAGAGGAGGGCAGAGGATAAATCAAAAGAGAACATGGAGTTGGGAGGAAGATGTTCTAGGTCTTGGGAACATTAGAGACAGGACAGAGATGGATGCTATAGGAGGCATGAGGTCCTTGTGCTCAGAGGCAAGCACTACGGACAAACAGAAATGGAAGTTACAGAGGGTTTTATATTCAAAGGGAGTGATGTATAACCTGTTTAGTGTCAAGAAGTTTGGGATCAGACTTGATTAAGAGCCTGGTGAATGCTGGGCAGTGGTGGCGCATTCCTTTAATCCCAGCACTTGGGAGGCAGAGGCCGGCGGATTTCTGAGTTCAAGGCCAGCCTGGTCTAAAGAGTGAGTTACAGGACAGCCAGGGCTACACAGAGATACCCTGTCTCAGAAAACCAAAAACCAACCAACCAAACAAACAAACAAAAAAAACAAACCAAAAATAAAAACAGAGCCTGGTGAGCTTTGGGCTGTCTGAGAGGCTGAGTCCTCACCAGATCCTCCCCTAGACCCATATCTTGAGCTTGGTTTTCTGTAGAACCCATCTTTTTAGAAGATATCATCTGTACTTTACAAAGAGTTTAAATGTAGCCATGTTTCCAGCTTTGTTATGCACATGGGATTGAATTAATCTATCACCAGGAAATGTTTTGCCAAATTGTGCTGTGCTTAAAAATGCGTAAAACAAAATACTTGGGTTCAGACTCCCCATGTTTGAACCAACATCTGTGACTGAGCCCTCTGGAAACATCAATTGTTACTCTGCTTGCCATGGTGGTTATAGATACCCCTACAGGATTTGATCAAGACACATCATAACATATATATGCTTTAAATATTTCAAAAAAATTAGACTTGTTTGTATATGGCTTCCAGTCAAGGATTAGGGGAACATAGCACCTATGTTAAAGGATTTACAAAGAAAATGACTTATTGGAACTTCAATATTCTGGAGAGTTAGAATGCTGCTGATCTTCTCCCAAATTTTCTGGAGTTATAATGAGTCACCCTAATAGTCCCAGTTTTAGATTTAATTTTCAAAGACTCGACAAATATCATCCTCATGAAGGCATGTAGAGTTCCTTGGACCAAGGAGGAGGTTGTCTGTTGATGGGAGCATCTTTTCATTCACTCTCTTCTCATGAGCACAGAAATGCACAGGTTCTACTCCTCTGCTCTCACTCAGTGGATATTTATAAATTTTTATCTTTCCATTTCCTTTGGATTTGTATATTTATTCTACCTTGGTGTTTCTCAAGAGCCATTCTTTCCACCTGACTCAAGTAACCTAAAGTGCCTTTTCAAAATGCAAATTGTGAGAACACTTGATCAGAATTGCTGGGAACAGGTCCAGATATGTGCGCACTTCTAACCCATACCTATTGTGATTGTTACAGGCATTTGAGTTCTAAAATTGAATGCTGTTCTTTGGAAGATTCAGAAGAGCCATTAGCAACAGAAGCAGCATCTACCCCATTGTGAGTCACCAGTGATCTAGGAAATAACTATAATAACAAGAAAAGGGGCAAACACAATTCGCTTATTGGAATTGGCTCAGAGAATTACTGCATAATGTAGCAAGGTCAAGATGTGGGTTTCGATGGAACAGGACTGTCTTCTTACTGTCTTTGGTCCTGTCCCTGAGATGAAGCAAGAAATCAGCTACAGACAGATATTTCTTTTTCTTAACTGTGAGAAAAACATTATAGATTTAACAACAAAGATGTTTTTAGTGTAAATTCTATTAGTTGTGAAATTTCTCAGTGGTCACTGAATTTTTCATGCTTTTATAGATGATGAATGAAACATTGGAACATAGACTGTATCCTTTGCCTGTAGTGATTACTGGACGAGAAACCACAGAAACAGGATAAAATGAAAAGATGGAAAGAGAAAAAGGAAGCAGGCTGCAGAACACACAGCAGGCAGGAATTTTAGGGAAAAATAATAAAAGCAGTTAATTCCTTTTCAAATCTTTCCCAATTAAATGGCCTTTAGAAGGTAAACTTAAAGCACTTTTGCTACCTAACATTGAGTACTTATGAGAACCAAGAATCTGCTTCCCTTTTTCATGTCATTTCTGTCTCTGACCCACTGAATCTATATAGGAATACCCAAGCCTCTGAGGACTGACCAACCTAAATGGGAGCAACTGTAAGTGAGAGAAGGGACTCATGTCAAGGAAGCACTAGTCTATCTCCTAAGAAGCAACTGGCTACTTTAAGTGATGGGGAGTTCTTTGCCACATTCTTACATTCTTAGCTAAGACAATAGAAATAATGACTATTGATGGAATCACACCTTGACTATGGTGATTTAAATGTGAATACCCATTACCCTTCACGCTCTCCTTCCTATGTTTAAATCTATAACTCCTATTAGTCCTCCAATACAAGATTGGGGGATCATTGAACCACACTATGTGTTGTTCTCAGTGAGGCTAAAATGATCAAATCTCTTCTACGCTTTTCAGCATCATGGTTGAAGTGTTCATTTGGGTGGGTGACTTAGTGTAGCCTGAAGAAGCTACTAGAGCATAGGCCTTTCCTCCACACCACTGGCTAGGGTTTCTCTTTATATCATTCCATCTTTCCACTTACCTAGGAAGAAGTGAAGTCCACTTATTGAAACACTCTGGAAGGAACTGTTGACAAGTGTCTGACCCTGTGTTTCCATCACTAAGTCAGCAGCAGAGATTATAGGATCTCTGGTATATGTATCCACTAGTTGTCAATGTTACAAACACAGTTGTAAAAAATAAAACCACATCGAACCAAACCAAACCACACCGAACCAAACCAAACCAAACCAAATCAAACCAAACCAAACCAAACCAAACCAAACCAAACCAAACCAAACCAAACCAAACCAAATCAAACCAAACCACATCAAACCAAACCACATCAAACCAAACCAAACCAAACCAAACCAAACCAAACCAAACCAAACCAAACCAAAAGAAACCAAAACAAAACAAAATTAAAAAAAAAATCTATGGCCATTTCTTTTGGAGAATTACCAGTTTCTGTAAGAGGACATTGTTTTTCCATCTAACAGTCTCATAAAACACAGAGCCATTTGGATTCTCCAAAGCATAAAAGAACACTTGGCAGGAAATGTGTACAGCCCTTTGCATCCTAGTGGTTTGGCCCCATGGCTAAACTATTGTCAAAATGTGTAAGAGCAAGCTAATGTGGTAGTGATGAGGGCAAAGATGAACACTTAAATTTATCCTAAATGACAGTATGTAGAACATATCTGGGTATATTTTCTTTACCTGTTCATCCATTGAAGAGTATCCAGATTGAAATATATGTATGTTAATATAAGATATTACAAAGAATGCTGCAGTGCACATGGGGGTGACACATTTTTAATATACTAATTTAAACATTTTGAGTAACTATCTCAAGATGGGATAACTGTATCATGTGGTCATCTTAATTTTATTTCTTTGAGGATGCTTTGCACTATTTCTCTACTTAACATTTCTTGATATGACTTACAAGTATTATAGTTTTATAGTTTTAAAATCATTAAAAGCATTTAAAGCAGTGACATCTTAACAGTTGGTCCGCCTCTCCATCCCTGTGATCTTCATATTTTAAACTTTTTCTCAGACATTTTATAAATATTTTATGAAAAGAAAGAAGAAAAAGAGTGACACATCTTCTTTTAAAATTTTATTTAACCATTTTTTTTTACACTCCAGATTTTATTCCACTCCCAGTCCACCCTCTGACTGCTCCATACCCTGTATCTTCTCCCCCACCACCTGTCTCTATTAGGATGACCTCTCAGCCCCCACCCACCAGACCTTCCTATTCCCTAGGGCCTCTAGTCTCTTGAGGATTAATGCATTTACTTCTGACTGAATCTAGTCCTGCCAGTTCTCTGTTGTGTATGTTTTTTGGGCCTCATATCTGGTGTATGCTGTGTGGTTGGTGGTCCAGTATCTGAGAGATCGCTGGGGTCCAGGTTAATTGGGACTGCTGGTTACAGGGTTGCCCTCTTCCTCAGCTTCTTTCAGCTTTTCCATCTTTGAACCATAGGGGCCAGGGGCAGTACATTGGTTGGATGTAAGTATCTGCATCTGACTCTTTAAACTGCTTGTTGGGTCATTCAGGGGGCAGTCATGATAGGACCCTTTTTGTGACCACTACATAGCCTCAGTAATAGTGTCAGATCTTGGGACCACCCCTTGAGCTGATCCCACTTTGTGCCTGTCACTGAACCTCCTTTTCCTCAGGTTCTTCTCCATTTTTGTCCCTGCTGTTCTTTCAGACAAGAATAATTATGGGTCAGAGATTTTGACTGTGGGATGGCAACCCCATCCCTCACTTGATGCTCTGTCTTTCTGCTGGGGGTGGGCTCTACAAGTTCCTTCTCCCTACTGTAGGGAAATTCACCTAAGGTCCCTCTCTTGTGTCAGAAGAGTCTCTTACCTCCCACGTCTCTGGTGCATTCTGACCCGCCCCCCAGAGGTTGCATGTTTTTATTCTTTCTTAGGCCCTCAGGGCTTCAGTTCTTTCCCCCCACCCAATACCTAATCATGTTCCCCTCTTTCCCTCCCAGTCCCCTTTCCCACCAGGACCCTCCCTCCCCACTTGTGATTGCTTTCTTCTCCCTCTCAAGTGTGATTGAGGCATCCTCACTTGGGCCCTTTGGCTTGATAACCGTTTTGAGTTCTGTGGACTGTATCCTGGGTATTCTGTACTTTTTTTGGCTAAAATCAACTTTCTAGTGAGTATATGCCATGTATTAGACACATTGTCTACCTCAGCATATTGAAAAGTATTGTCACATACAATATTTATTTAGTCTTCACTATATGTCACTGTCCTGTCAACTTTTAAGAAAGGAGTGAAAATGGCTGTTAGATTTCCATTACTATAACAAAACACCTGACATAATACCCTAAGACATGAATGCTTTATTTTCAGTAATTATTTCAAAGGCCTTTGTCTGTGGTTCATGGCCTTGTTTGCTTTAGATTTGAGGTCAGGCAGAACTCTGTGATTTTAATTGAACAAATATTAGATGAAATTAAAAATTGAACCAGGAATGGTGGAAGTTCATATATTTCAAATATTTAACCACAAAACTGCTATTGAAGTGGGAAAGACTGTGGAAGAAAGAGTTGAAATTTTTAATTTTTGACTCATTATGTTTATAAGTCAGCCAAACATAACAGAAAGTAGGTTGTAAGCATGGGTGCAGGAGTTTTATTTTACTAAAACATATCAGCAGCAAACACCATGTGACTGGATCACATGACCTACGTTAAAAGAACAGAGATGAGAAAAATGGTGTGATAGCCTATTTTCTCAGTTCACAGGGGGCACAATCTGTTCAGGAATACATGGGAGTGAGCTCAAATATTCTGCATTCTGGAAGTCAAGAGAGAACTCCAAGCATGGAGGTTTTAAATTAGAGGCAGGGAGTTATGCATTGAATTTTATAATAGAAAGCTCATTCTGACTGACAGGAGCAATTTCAGGCAAGCCAGAATGAAGTATTTTTACAGTGATATGGGAGTTTGGAAAAGTGTTTTTACAAGTGTGGTTAAAATTATTCTGAGCATTTCATTTTCTAATTAGACCAGAAATGATCGAATGAGCATGTAGGATAAAGGAGGGGTTTCATTTGCTTACTTGTTTGATTTTAAGATAAAATATTTCACAGGAAAGATCAATCTGTGAGCTTTGGGCTGCATGAGTCTCAGAATAGCTATGAATATAGTGCAGTATGCATTTAGATAATAGAACCATAGCATAATGTTGACAAGTTGAACATGGCAAAGCTTCCTATATCAGTGCTTGGGGGCAGATGTTGTGCCTTAATGCTCTAGACAGTCAGAGACAAAGTATGACAGTTGCCTTAGTCCTTGAACAATCATTGCTCTTCTTAATATGGCTTACAAGTATTGCAATTTTCTATTCTGGAAATAATATAAAGCATCTCAAACAATGACTTCTGTGATATAGAATCTAACTAAGAGAAAATTTAACGGTAGAGGAAGAAAATAAATAACCATGGAGATAGAATAATCAGAAGGCTGCATATATGAACTGATTCACTTACAAAGAGAAAGAAATACTCATGGCCCCATTTTCATTAAAGAGAAAGAAGCAGGGAGGAAAGGAGTAGGAGGACAGGGAGAAGAAAAGGAAGGATCTAATATGTATTTATGGGTTTGGTCCTAAATGACAATTGATGTCTGTGAGAGACATTATTTCATTCTCTGTATTACACAATGGGAAAGGAAGGAGAAAGAGGTAAGGTATGTTTAGATTAAATAGATGCTCTAATAGAGACAAACATAGTTACTTCAATTAGAATAAACAATGGTGCCAAGTAAAAATGCTGCTTATACATCATCTGAGAAGATTTTCTTTCTTACTGGATTATTCTAATCAAAGGAGATGCAACATTTTAAAGCATAGACTCATAACTTTTGTTGTGTTCCTAACATGTAAAGTAATAGAAATCAGGAAGTTTGTCTTCTCCAGAGCTTGATCACTGATACTATATGTAAAACTATCTTACAATATGTATTTGTTGAATGAGTAAGTAAATGAGTAAATAATGAGTGATCAAAAATCCAGAATATTAAAGTTTGGGCCTCTTGTTAGACAAAGAGTTTGTTCAATAAATTGTTAGAAGAGAATTATCTTATAGTTATTTATCATCTATTTTATCTTTTTGTTTTCTATTCTTAGCCAAATAGAATATACCCATTTTAATCCAAACCCTTTTAAAAAATATAGCTTCCTAATGTAAAAGTTGATTGTCCTCCAAAATGTCTGTAACTGGTTTATTTGAACAAATAGTAGAACAAATTAAAAATTGAATCCTAAATCGTCTGAGTAAGCATACTCTTTCTAGCATGGCATTTCTATTTCAGATGGTCACCTAAAATGACAGAGTCAGCTTTTTCTTGAATCCTACTCTATAAAATTTAAGCTCTAGCCACAGTTTGAGTGACTCTACTTTCTTTTCTGTTTCAAGGGAACCTGTTGCCCATGTTGGCATTATTACTGCTGCCCTTGCAGATGTATAAGCTGTCCCAGGCATTACATGGTCACAGATGGTAGAAAGCTCTCTTTAATCAATCTCTTGCTGTGCTTCTGGTACGGCTACTGAAGCCTGTGGCCAGACGCTGCACACTGGTAGTATGAAGCATGAATCTATTTAATTTGGACAGAACACAATGTAGCATCTTCATCTTGCAGCATTCACGATAATAAATATTTACTATTTGGAATCTCTTTTTATTTTGAGGATGATTGCTCTGCCTGAGCTAAGGGATTTCAATATATAGGACTGATCTCTTTTTAAAATAGTAGGCAGATGACATGGAATGTTTTGATCTTCCCCACTGTCTTTACAGTCATCTCATGAAGCATTTTTGTGCCCTAATACTAATGGAAAAAGTATATAGTGTGTTTGTTGTATTACCCAACTAGTTACTATTGTTACCTCCTTCAGAGGATGCCAGTTTCAGACATGTTTGCCAAAAATCAAGCAGAAACTCTGTGTGCTTGCCCAGTTCATATTTTAGTGGAGAACCATCTTTCATGTTCACTGCTCTAACACCTGCTTGTGAAACTGAACTGCAGGGTTGGAAGAGCTTTTATTTCATCCATTAGCTACAGGGTAATTGCAACATTTTTAGCTGCTGCTAGCACATTGGGTGGATTTAGGCAAGTAGAGGAAAAAATAAAACATGGTAATAGGAGTGATCTTACTAAATTGGATCTCCTTTTTATACCCATTGGCAAACAACATAGTTCAGGTTAAAAGTCATTACTGGTCTGTTATCTCAACATTCAAACTGAGGGCAGAAAGAGTTTAGAGCCATCTTGGGATATATTGAGACATGTGTCTCAAACAAACAAACAAACAAACAAAAAACCCAAACAAACAAAAAACAGCAAACAAAAGATTATTTTCGATTGTTGTACAAACCTAAAATAACAAGAAGATACATTGCAAGTAAAGACAAATAGCTCTGGTTCTGTACAAATACATAGATTCATCTTTTCCCCTCTCATTTTCTTCATATTAATGGAAAAATTCTGAAATGTGGATTTTCAAATATTAAATTAACTTTTTAAAAAGTCTATGTTTCTTCCTGCTAATCAAGCATTTGATCTGTTCCAAAACTCTCTGCATGGGTTTAACAATGACCAAATTCACACTTTCTTTTATCTAACTAATTTTAATTTATTATTTTTTAGTGATTTTTGTCAACCGGTGATATCAAAGTAACATTTGAAAGATACCAAACAACTTAAGAACAAGAATATATTTTCACTTTTGAGATGGCATCTATCCTTCTGAGAACCAATATGAAAAACAGGGTTAGAAATACAAGGGAAGAATGTCTTTTGGACACCACAAAACGCCACTTCATTGTGTGACAAGTAGTACTATTGTATTAAAGTTTGACTCTGAGGCTTCAGCATAGTGGAAGGGTTTCATCCTGGGTTAGATTCCCTAGCATGAGAGGAAGAAAAAACAAATCAAATCAAAACAAAACAAAACAAAACAAAAAAACTGGAAACAAACAGATAATGCAAACCTTAAAGAATTATGGTCAGAATTTTAAAAGTTGCTACTTTTAACACAGAAGGCTATGCACTACTTGATATTTTGACATTCCTATAAGGAATAGTGCAAAATAGATAATCATTAAAATATTGGAAAATAAATTTAATTAAACATAATTATGTCTAATTATACTAAAAATGGGAAAGTTTATTGCCGTGTAGCTATTGATTTTAGTCTAAACACTTCATATGTCACTAAAACATTGCAAATGTAGAATTTTAAGATACTACAAGAAGATCATATGCTTGGTGTTTGTTTTTCTATATCATAAATCTATATTAATTCAAAAATTTCCTGCTAGGTAGTAGTGGTACATGCCTTTAATCCCAGCACTTGGGAGGCAGAGGCAGGTGAATTTCTGATTTCAAAGCCAGTCTGATCTACAGAGTGAGTTCCAGGACAGCCAGGGCTACACAGAGAAACCTTGCTTCACCGCCCCCCACACACACAAATTCGTAACTTTCCTGAAAACATTGAGTACTTCATCATTGTACTCTGAGATACCAGTAAGTTAAATTTGACATGACTCTGAGCCTTTGGTTTCTTTCATCATGCTCTTAGGTTTTTTCCTTATATCTTGGTTACAAACACACAAAACATCCTTCAAAATATTAAGATTACAACTAACAACTATGGAGAAAATCTCTCCGAGGAATACTTAATTTGAAAATAACTTTGAATGGATAGCTCAGTGCTAAGCTAGGATTTCTATTGCTCCATGAAACACCATGACCACAGTCATCTTATATGGAAAGGGTATATTTGACTTATGATGAATCATATGTAATCACAGTTGGAAACTTAGGCAGTAATTCAAACCAGGTGGGAACATGGAGGCAGGATGTTGTGCAGGAGGGCTGCTTGCTAGCTTAGTCCTTATGGCTTCCTCAGCCTGTTTTCTTATGGAATGCAGGCCCACCATCTCAGGGGTATGCCAACCCGTGATGGCTCTATGCCTCTTCCCCAATATTCTTTAATTAAACACATGCCTACAGGCTTGGCTACCTATAGCTCAATCTGTTGGAGGAAGTTTCTCAATTGGAATTTCCCCATTCAGATGACTCTATCTAGTGTCAAGTTGACACAAAACTATTCAGCACATTCTGCATGTGTCACCCTTCCTGAATCTTTCTTGCTGTAATGTATGCTACTACATTGATAAACCAATCATTATGTGCTATTTAAGGTTATTGAAAGTGGACGCTAAGACTCTGGTCCTCCTGTATATCAGACTTCAGTTTGTTTATATCAAGTGTCCTCCAAGACACCTTATTCAAGGTCAGCTTGTCCTCCTCAATCTATAAGAGGGATAGAAAAAAGTCAGGGAACATCTGATGATATTAAAATATTGAGTCTTTGAGAACATATTGAGAATATTGAGAACAGCTAAAAGGTGTCCAATAGAAGCCTTTTGCTATTGCTTGTTCTATAGTATAAAACTGCTGGCTGTGGAAACATAAAGATAGAAACACATTTGTGGACAGAAAACTGTCAGGAGCTTTAGCAGGTTGCCTCAATGGGGCTACCCCAGTAACTTCTAAAGAATGCTGTAAAAACTTGATTCGATGGTGTGACCTTTGTTGCTTCTTACAAGCAGGGTCTTCAGACATCTCTGTCACACGTTGTCAGTGCCTGATTTAATGTTCTGCTATCTGCTGCTTCTATTTATTTCTTGATATTTGTTCGTTAACTTTTGCTAGCTATGTACCTACTAAACCTACCTGTTTGGCTATTGTAGAACATTCCCTTGACTGTAGCGGACATTTGTATTTTTCTCTATTTAAAACAAAATTCTCCTTTAATTTTGGATGTTTGTTTCTGAGTTATTACATTAAGGACAACTTCCTTGACTCCTCTAACAAACAAATGCTGTCACACCTTTCCATGCCATGGATCACATGACATTTTTCTGGCTATTGATAATGATCTATAAACCCCTTCACATTTCTTCTCATTGCATGACTCAACACATTTCTTTAGGATTCGATCTGCTTTGTTACTAGTAAAAGAAAGTATCTAGATATGTATGACATGGTTATTTTTCTGTTTTGTTTATCTCCATTTTGCATAAAAGATGCCAAATATGTTTGATTTATTTTTATATCTCACTGAACAAAAAAGATTATGGAAAGTTGAATTTTATTCCTTATTTTTTTCAGTTACAAATATTGATTGTGTGCATGTCATTGTATGAGGAAATGTTTGCATCTGACACAGTACACATGTGGAGATCAGAGTATAACTTTCAGGAGCCAGTACTGTCCAGCCATGTATAATCCAGCAATCAAATCTCAGGTCATCAGGACTGGCATCAAATGTTTTTATTGATATCTCTCAACTGTTGATAAGTTGAGTTTCTTAGACTCAAGTCTTGGACAGATATGAAGTGTTAGATGCAAGAAGTGACTCAAAACCTGCGTAACTGAAAATGTTGTAAGTTATTTTATCTCAATGCCAAGCAGCAATTACTATATACATACTTTTTAGAAATTGAAGTCAATTGCAGATTGTGAAAAATACAATGTGTAAATTCTGTGTTGTCTTATTACTTTTGCCTGGCATCAAGAAAGCAGTTTTTTTGAATACCTATTTTAATTTAATTTTGTTTTATTCATTTTTTTTTTATTTATCCACTTTACATCCTGCTCATTTCCCCCCTCCTGCTCAACCCTCCCCCAATCCTCCCATCTCCCTTCCCCTTTACTCTGAGAAGGTGGGGCCTCCCTGGGCATCTTCCCACACTGGTACATCAAGTCTCTGTCAGGGTAGGTTTGTTTCCTCTCTCACTAAGGCAAGAAAAGGCAGCCCAGCTAGAAGAACATATCCCACCTACAGGCAACAGCTTTTAGGATAGCCCCTGCTCCAGTTGTTCAAGACCCACATGAAGACCAAGCAGCACATCTGCTATATATGTGTAGGGAGGCATAATTCCAGATTGTGTATGTTCTTTAGTTGGTGGTTCAGTCTCTGAGAACACCAAAGGTCCAGATTATTTGATTCTGTTGGTCTTCCTGTGAAATTCCCTTGGGGGCTGCAATCCTTCCTCATATTCTTCTGTAAGTTTCTCCAAGCTACATCCGCTGTTGAGCTGTGGGTGTCTGCATTTGTCTGAGGAAGCTGCTGTGGGGAGCCTCTCAGAGGATAACCATGCTAGCCTCCTGTCTGCAAGCATAACAGAGTTATTATTAGTTCAATCATTTCTTCCATTTTTTCTAGACTTCTTTAAGGGATTTATTCACTTAATCTTTAAGGACCTTTATAATTTTCATAAAATTGGTGTTAAGGATTTTTCTTGTGCTTCATTTGTGTTGGAATATTTAGGGCTTGCTGAAGCAGGATGGCTGGGCTCTATTGATGACATATTGCCCTGGATGCTGTTGATTATGTCCTGCTGGTATCTAATGGTTATAGGTCTACATGCTTATTTCTGAGTTTGTCTTTGTTGGAAGGTTGATTTATTCCTTGGTTTTTGTTCTCTGGTTCCTGGCATGTGTGGCCTGTGGTCAAACTGAAATCTCCACCTGAATTGGGAGCTGGGACTTTTGAGCCAGTTGTAACTTCTGGTCCAGTAGGGAGTCTGCCCAAATTGAAGGCTGGGAGAATGCAAAGAGGAAAGCAGAGTGATTAGGGATTGGGGGAGGGAGACAATGAAAGAATTGGTAAGGTGCCTGAGCAAGCTGCTTACCTGAACTTCTGGTGATTGGCATGACCTTTAGTTAAATAGGTGTTTTCTGTCTGAATTGCAGGCTGGGACAAGGAAATAAGGAGCAGGTAGATTAACGATGATGTGTGGGAGACACCAAGAGAGTGGAGTTGTTTAGAAATACAGATACAAGCCATCTACGTGTTCTTGTGCCTGTTGTGGTCTGCGTCTGAGCAGGGGAGGGCAGAGGCATAGCACCAGGGTTAGGAATTAGGGAGGAAAGGGGTGGTAGCTAATTACATCTTTGGAAACAGAACCAAAGAAGTGGGAGAGTTCCAAAGGCTGACTGCCTACCTGGTCTTCTGGCTGGTGTTGTCTACTCCTGAGCAGGGGATATCTCTACAATACTTTATACATATACATTTAAATTAAAATATGAAAGACAAATTTAAACAAAGACTTTTGCAGTGCCATTAGAAGACAAACAAGTATAGCTAAAAGCAGTTGATTAAAAGACTCCTAATAGCTGGATATCTACCTTTACTTTTTTGCTTTATAGTGTTTTTGATAAACATCATAAACACTGACAGAAAACTGTGTGCTCACATTTTCTGTCCCCGAGGAGAGACCATCTGTATTTTTTTTCAAAATATTAATCAACTAATAGACAAGTACTAGCCAAGAAGCAAACAAACTGTGTTTGCCATTTCAGACAACTTCAAAAGGTATGACAGTTTCCTGTTACAAAACAACAAAGATTCCTTGAAGCATTTTGCATTTATACATGACATGTTTTAGTAAGTGAAGGAACACACAGGGAATGGGGGGAAAATGACAAGAAAGAAGGATGTCAGTTATGCCAGCAAACTAGTCACTGTCAAAGTGGACTTTTGTTTGAAATGGTCTTCTGCTATTTGAAGATGAGAACAAGGCATGAAGCAAAAGCAAGGAAATGTCATTAAAATCACTATAGTTTTCTCACCTGCCAGCAGGGCCATGACACTTTTGAATTTTGCTGATAATCTCTTTGTGGTTTTATATAGTAAAATGCAAGTTTTTTTCTTATTTTGAAATTTTTGTTTAAACAAACATTTCAACTTTTTTCTGATGAATAAATCAGGAAGGATACCTGGCTATTTTGGTGGGAGTTGAAAAATGACAGTTCATTTGGAAACAGCATGCCTAAATAATGAGCCAGGAGTTGTATCTATATGATGAAAACACTCAAAGGGATTCATTATATCTACTTGCTATGCTCACAGTGTGCTGGGAGTGTTTATTATGGTATAAAATATCATCACTGTTTAGGTAGACTCAAACATCGTATCATATGCTACCACATTGGTATGGGCATTTAAAAATATGAATCAGTTAAAATAAACTCAATTTACAGAAAGTAACTGACTATAGATGAGCTCCTTTAGAGACACATTTCAAGTACTTTCTGGGACAAAGTGTGATACAGCTCCTGGCTCATTTTTAGGCATCTTGTTGTTATTATCAAGACATATTAACCCTAAAATAGGTTAAAAAGAGGAAAACATTTCTTTCCAAAGACCTAAAATAATTTTAAAATGTAAAATAAAATTGACTGTGACTCTAAATGTACTACCTACTCCAAGAAGAGTATTTGTAAATTTGGTGACCTTTACCTTTATTCTATTTTATTTACAATGGGAACCAGCCTATGGCAATATTATAGGGTCTTTGAACAAGTGATGGCCTCCATTTCATCCAGAGAACTGTGCTTAGAGTAACATCTAGAACATAATAGCCAATGAGCTTGTAAAGGAAAGCAAAAGAAAACTTTGAGAGATTTGCTTGTTGGTATGCTAAATTGTATAGCTAATTAAGAAAAAAAATCAGTGATTTTCTTAGATTGTGAAGACATTCCAAAACGTGGTAAGGTCTAAAATAACCTATGAACAATTTTTTAAAAATAATTTCTAATGGTATAAGGGAACAGCTTAGTCAGTAAAGTTCTTGTCTAACAAGTATAAGAATTCAAGTTAAAATCTGGAGACACATAAAGATGTCAGATGTGGTGATATGCATCCATAACTCTGTTCAACAAGAAATTATGAATCAATACAAATGTGCTAAAGAGTACAAAGACGGATGACACTAAATATCAACAAAGAATTTAAAATCATATGACAGATTAAGAAGATAATTGAAAAGAGGTATGATTAACAGAAAGGATTATGAGTATTTACAAATATAAGGAAAATAAGACTTATATAATATAAATCAGAGAAATAAATCTGGACATAATTGGGTCAAATTAAAGCCAATATTTTCTTTGACTTTTTGGAATTGTTAAGAAAGTATAACTACCCTAGAACAATACAAATATTTAGTATTAGATTTACACATATTTCAGTTTCATTTCTAAACCTGTATCAAAAGTAAGGGTGCAGTAAATAAAATCATTATATTCATAATTATGAAATGCTCCTGAAAGTTTTTGATTATATGAAACTTATCCATATTTCTTTTTTTTTAATTGGGTATTCTAGTTATTTACACTTCAAATGTTATCCCCTTTCCCAGTTTTCTCTCTGCAAACCCCCATCCCATTCCCCCTTACCCTGCTTCTATGAGGGTGCTCCCCCACGCACCCACCCACTCCTGCTTCACCTCCCTAGCATTCCTCTAAACTCGGTCATTACGCCTTCACAGGACCAATGATATCCCTTCTCATTGATGCCAGATAAGGCCCCTTCAGCTCCTTCAGTCCCTAACTCCTCCAATGGGGTTCCTGTGCTCAGTCCAATGGTTGACTGCAAGCATTCGAATCTATACTGTTCAGGATCTGGAGAGTCTTTCAGGAGACAGCCATATCAGGCTCCTGTCAGCAAGCACTTCTTGGCATCAGCAAGAGTACTGGGTTTGGTGTCTGCATGTTAGATAGATCCTCAGGTGGGGCAGTATCTGAATGTCAATTTCTTTAGTCTCTGCTCCACCCTTTGTACCTTTATTTACTTTAGACTGGAACAATTCTGGGTGAATATTTTGTAGATAGGTGGGTGACCCTGTCCCTCAACAGGGGTGTCATGCCTAACTTTGGATATGGTCTCAACAGATTCTCCCTCTGATTTGTGGGGTATTTCAGCTAATATCATCCCCTGGAGTCCTAGGAGGCTATTGCTTTCCTGGCATCTGGGACTTTCTGGTTGCTACCACCAGTACCCCATCTCCCATGGCTACACACCACTGTTCAATGTCCTGACCCTTTGTACATCTCCTCTATCTCTTCCCACATATTATTCTGCCTCAATTTTTCCCTGCCCCCACTTGCCTTCCTCCCAAGTCCCTCCCACCCTCTACTTCCCTTGATTGTTTTGTTTCCCCTTCTAAGTAGGACCAAAGCATCCACACTTTGCTCTTCCTTCCTCTTGAGCTTCATGTGGTCTGTGAGTTGTATCATGGGAATTCTTCTCTCTTTGCCTACTATCTACTTATCAGTGAGTACATACCATGTGTCTTAGTCGGGGCTTCTATTCCTGCACAAACATCATGACCAAGAAGCAAGTTGTGGAGGAAAGAGTCTATTCAGCTTACACTTGTATGCTGTTGTTCATTGCCAAAGCAAGTCAGGACTGGAACTCAATCAGGTCAGGAAGCAGGAGCTAATGAAGGATGTTCTTTACTGGCTTGCTTTCCCTGGCTTGCTCAGCTTATTCTCTTATAGAACCCAATACAACCAGCCCAGGGATGGCACCAACCACAATGGGCCCTCCCCATTTGATCACCAACCAAGAAAAAAACCCACAGCTGGATCTCGTGGAGGCACTTCCCCAACTGAAACTTCTTTCTCTGTGATAACTCCAGCCTGTGTCAAGTCGATAAACAAAACCAGCCAGTACACCATGTGTGTTCTTTTGTGACTGGCTTACCTCACTCAGGATGATATTTTCTAGATTCATTCATTTGTCTGGGAATTTCATGAAGTCGCTGTTTTTAACAGCTGAGTAGTATTTCATTGTGCACATGTAACACATTTTCTGTATCCATTTCTCTGTTGAGGGACATCTGGATTCTTTCCAGGTTCTGACTATTATAAATAAGGCTGCTATGAACATAGTGGAGCCTATGTCCTTATTACATGTTGGAATATGTTCTGGGTATATGCCCAGGAGTGGGTCTTCAGGTAATACTATGTCCAATTTTCTGAGGAACTGCCAGGGTGATTTCAAGAGTGGATATACCAGCTTGCAATCCCACCAAAAATGGAGGAGTGTTGTTCCTCTTTCTATACATCCTTGCCAGCATCTGCTATCACCTGAGTTTTTGATCTTAGCCATTATGAATGATATGAGGTGGAATCTCAGGGTTGTTTTGATTTGCATTTCTCTGATGCCTAAGGATTTTGAACATTTCTTTAGAGGTTTCTTGGCCATTCAATTTTCCTCAGTTAAGAATTCTGTTTAGCTCTGTTCCTCATATTTTAATAGGGTTATTTGGTCCTCTGGAGCCTAATTTCTTGAGTTCTTTGTATATATTGGAAATTACCTCTCTATCAGATGTGAGATTTGTAAAATATTTACCAATCTGTGGATTGCTATTTTGTCCTGATGACACTATCCTTTGCCTTACAGAAGCTTTGCAATTTTATCAGGTCCCATTTGTCAATTCTTAATCTTGGTGTTCTGTTCAGGAAAATTTCCCCTATGCCCATGTGCTTGAGGCTCTTCCCCAATTTCTCTTCTATTATTCAGTGTATCTAGTTTTATGTGGAGGTCCTTGATCCACTTGGACTTGAGCTTTGTACAGGGAGATAAGAATGGATCATTTGCATTCTTCTACATGTTGACCTCCAGTTGAACCAGTACCATTTGTTGGAAATTCTGTCTTTTTCCCCCTGGATGGTTTTAGCTCCTTTGCAAAGATCAAGTGACCATAGGCATGAGGGTTCTGATAAACCTGCCTATCACTCTACCAATACTATGCACGTTTTATCACTATTGCTCTGTATAACAGCTTGAGGTGAGGGATGGTGATTTCCCCAGATGTTCTTTTATTACTGAAAATAGTTTCCCCTATCCTAGGGTTTTTTGTTATACCAAATGAAGTCGAGAATTACTCTTTCTAACTATGAAGAATTGAGTTGGAATTTTGATGGGGATTGTATTGAATCTATAGATTTCTTTCAGTAAGATGGCCATTATTACTGTATTAATCCTGCCAATACATGAGCATGGGATATCTCTCCATCTGCTGAGGTTTTTTTGACTTCTTTCTTCAGAGAATTGAAGATCTTGTAGTATATAACTTTCACTTGTTTGGTTAGGGTCACACAAGATATTTTTTTGTGAAGGGTGTTGTTTTCCTAAGTTCTTTCTCAGCCCATTTATCCTTTAAGTATAGGAAGGGTACTGATTTGTTTGAGTTAATTTTATATCCAGCCACATGGCTGAAGTTGTTTATTTGTTGTAGGAGTTCTCTGGTGGAATTTTTGGAGTCACTTAAGTATACTATAATATCATCTGCAAATAGTGATATTTTGACATCTTCCTTCCTAATTTGTATCCTTTTAACCTCCTTTTGTTGTCTAATTGCTCTAGCTAGAAATTCAAGTACTCTATTAAATAGATAGGGAGAGAGTGGGCAGCCTTGTCTAGTCTCTGATTTTAGTAGGATTGCTACAAGTTTCTCTCCATTTAGTTTGATTTTGGCTACTGGTTTGCTGTATATTCGTTTTACTATTTAGGTATGTGCCTTGAATTCCTGACCTTTCCAAGTTTTTTAATATGAAGGGATGTTAAATTTTGTCAAATGTTTTTTTCAGCATCTAATAACATGATCAGTGGATTTTTCTTTGAGTTTGTTTATGTAGTAGATTATGTTGATGGGTTTCCATGAACTGAACCATCCCTGAATCCCTGGGATGAAGCCTACTTGATTGTGGTGAATGATTGCTTTGATGTGTTCATACATTCAGTTTGCAAGAATTTTATTGAGTAGTTTTGCATTGATATTCAAAAGGAAAATAGTTCTGAAGTTATCTTTCTTTGTTTGGTCTTTGTGTGGTTTTATATCTGTAACTGTAAATATAGTATAACTGTGGCTTCATAGAACAAACTGGGTAGTGTTTCTTCTGCTTTTATTTTATGGAATAGTTTGAAGAGTATTGGTATTAGGTCTTCTTTGAAGGTCTGATAGAATTCTGCACTAAACCGATCTGGGCCTGGGCTTTTTCTTGTTAGGAGGCATTTAATGACTGCTTCTATTTCTTTAGGAGTTGTAGGATTATTTAGATGGTTTATCACATTCTGATTTAACATTGGTATCTATCTAGAGATTTTTACATTTCATCCAGATTTTAATATTTTGTTGAGTATAGACTTTTTTAGTAGAATCTGATGATTTTTTTAATTTCCTCAGTTTCTGTTGTTATATCTCCCTTTTAATTTCTTATTTTGTTAATTTGGATACTGTTTCTGTGTATCCAGGTTATTCTGGCTAAGGGTTTATCTATCTTGTTGATTTTTTCAAAGAACCAGCTCCTGGTTTGATTGATCCATTGTATAGTTTTTTTGTTTCTACTTGGTTTTTCAGCCCTGAGTTTGATTATTTCCTTGCTGTCTACTACTCTTGGCTGTATTTGCTTCTTTTTGTCCTAGAGCTTTCAGGTGTGCTGTTAAGCTACTAGTGTATGCTCTCTCCAGTTTCTTTTCGGAGGCACTCAGAGGTATGAGTTTTCCTCTTTACAGTGCTTTTGTTGTGTCCCATAAGTTTGGGTATGTTGTACCTTCATTTTCATTAAATTCTAAAAAGTGCTTATTTTTTTCTTTATTCCTCCCTTGCCCAAGTTATCATTGTTCAGGTTCCATATGTATGTGGACTTTCTAGGTTTGTTTGTTGGTTTGGTTTGGTTTTTTGTTTTTGTTTTTGTTTTTGTTGTTGTTGTTCTTGTTAGTGAAGACAAGCCTATTTGATAGGATGCATGGGATTATTTCAATCTTCTGGCATTTCAGTCTTCTGGTAAATGTTGAATCCTGATTTGTGACTGATTATATGGTCAATTTTGGAGAAAGTACTATGAGCTTCTGAGAAGAGGGTATATTCTTTTGTTTTAAGAAGAAATATTCTATAGATATCTTTTAAATCCATTTGTTAGTAATTTCTATTAGTTTCACTGTGTCTATGTTTATTTTCTGTTTCCATGAAAATCCATTGCTGAGAATAGGGTGGTGAAATCTTTTACTATTATTGTGTGCGGTGCAATGTGTGTTTTGAACTTTAGTTAAATTTCTTTTATAAATGTGGGTGCCCTTGAATTTGGAACATAGATGTTCAGAACTGAGAGTTCATCTTGGTAGAGTTTTCCCTTTGATGTGTATGAAGTGTCCTTCCTTATGTTTTTCTTTTAGTTGAAAGTCATTTTATTTGATTTTAGAATGGCTACTTAAGCTTGTTTCTTGGGAAACAATTTGCTTATAAAATTATTTTTCAGCCTTTTATATGGAGGTAGTGTCTGTCTTTGTCACTGAAGTGTGTTTCCTGTATGAAGCAAAATGCTAGGTCCTGTTTATGTATCCAGTCTGTTAGTCTATGTCCTTTTTATGAGGGAATTGAATCTATCAATGTTGAGAGATATTGAGGAACAGTGATTGTTGCTTCCTGTTATTTTTATTGTTAGAGGTAGAATTATGTTTGTGTGCCTATCTTCTTTTGTATTTGTTGAAAGAATATTATTTTCTTGCTTTTTTCTAGGGTGTAGTTTCCCTCCTTGTGTTGGCATTTTTCATCTATTATCCTTTGTAGGGCTGGATTTGTCCAAAGATATTGTTTAAATTTGGTTTTGTCATGAAATATTTTGGTTTCTCCATCTATGGTAATTGAGAGTTTTGTTGGGTATAGTAGTCTGGGCTGGCATTTGTGTTCTCTTCAGGCCTGTATGAGATCTGTCCAGGATCTTCTAGCTTTCATAGTCTCTGGTGAGAAGTCCTGTGTAATTCTGATAGGTCTGCGTTTATATGTTATTTGACCTTTTATCCTTACTGCTTTTAAAATTCTTTCTTTGTTTAGTGTATTTGATGTTTTGATTGTTATGGGACAGGAGGAATTTCTTTTCTGGAATTTCTCAAGAAACTTTCCATGAAAAACTAAGCATTAATCAAACAAAGAATTGAAACAAACAAACAAACAAACACCACCACCACTAACAACAACAAAACAGCCAAAAAAAATCCTTACATGATTCTACTTATTTTTTTTTAGCAAAATATCTGTAAAGAATCCCTTACCTCATATGGCAGAGAGGGATTGAGTTTGAGTATTCATTACTCTGTGGTTGACTGTTCTTTCTTTAATAGAAAAGGAAACCGCATGATCTACCTAAAAATGTTTTCTTCCTCCATTTATCATCCAAACTTTCAGTAGAAGCATCCTTTTGTCTGTTCTAATCTCATCAAGGTCTGCAGTAGGTGATGCCAATAAAGCTTCATCCTGGCCATCCAGGCTGTAGCATCGGACAGTTAAGCTGAAGGTGATCTGGCTCAGAGCTTGCATTGTTTGTCAGTTTCTTTGGTTCTTTTGGACTGTGTAAAATTTTTAGTTCAGTTTCCTCAGAGACACATGAACAGCATGTATTTGGTCTGTTTCAGATGGACATTTTTCATCTCTTTACCAGTGATAAATGAAGACTTAACCAAAGAAGTTTTATTTCCTTTTGTGGTGTATTAAATGATCCTTGCCTTAAGATCTATTAATATTTACAAATACAGCTGAATAGTATATTTGTTAGTATAATTTAAAGTAGAGTAATTTTTCACATTCATATTTGCATATCATAGTATTTTTAAATGATCAAAAATCTGTATTTGGAGGGATGCCTCAACAGTTAGGAGCAGTTGATGTTCCTGAAGAAGACATAAATTAGATTTTCAGTACTAACATGAGTACTGACCACCTCTGTTAGTCCAGTTCCTGGGATCTCATGTCCTCTGATGGCCTCTGTGGGTACCAGATTTATGTGGCAGACATGCAAATATTAATGTAGGCAAGAATCTAGTACACAAAAACTAAAAGTAAGTAAAATTTTAAGTTGTTAATATATTTAGTAATGACCGTGTAACTGATGCTTTTGTTCATCAACTAAAATTGTAGACATATCCAAGCTCTATATTTCAAGGTCACAAGTATTCCAGAACAGCTATAAAAACACAAAAGCTTATAAACTTAATTTGATGTTGTTTGTTTTGCTTTTGTTTTTGAGATTTCCTTATTTCTGGAATCTTATGTTTCCATGATTGTGTGTTTTTCTAGCATGAAGTATTTAGATAACAATATTGTGATATGCTATCTTATTTTCTTCCTGTATTAATTCTCATGTAACTAAGGGTGATCTAATGTCACATAAGAAGAAGTTTTGTCACTAACAAGTTCATTCTTATAAATTTTAGCTGTGTCAAGAAACTACATGCTGCTGTTTAATTGTGGGTTTGGTATATCTTCTAAGGATTCATTTTTCAAGTTTGATCCCCATTGTGAGGAGTGAGAGTGTGAAGGCACTATCAGTACTGTATGGAAGTGGATTTAGGGAAGTGATTATTAGATGGCATGTTAGAGCTCTCTGGCTATTGTGCTGTGTGATGGTTAGTTTTAATTGCTAAATTGATACAATCTAAAATTGTTTAGGAAAGTTTCAATAATGTTTTATCTAAATTATGTTGGCTATGAGTATTGTCTGTGGAAAATTAGCTTGATTAAATGTATTGAAGTTGGAAAATCTATTTGCTGTGAGTAGTACTATTCCCTAGATAAGGGAACATGTATACATCCAATCTCTCTGACTATGACTATGGATATGACTAGCTCTTTCAAGGAAGTCCCTGTTATTTTCATTTCTTCCAAATAATCAACTGCAATGTGGAACTATAAACTAAAATAAACCCTTTAAACTTAGGTTGCATTTATTATGCTACATTACCATAGTGACAGCAAAAAAAGTAAGAGAGGGTCTGGTGTCTCACATTGCCTATGACTTGGTTAGCATGAAGATCATCACCACAGGAAGGCCATTAGCTTTGTGCCTATATAAGAAAAACATATGCTTCCTTTTTGAAAATGTATATAAAGACAAAGGAAAATGAACTAGAATAGCTTCTTTTACATTGAGAAATTCCTCATATATTTGCTTCATTTATAATCTTCATAAACTTGTCTCCATCAAAAGAGAAAATATGGTTGATTAATGTCTTCAGATCTACTCTTTACTTCTTATAGACTAATAAGTCAGTGAAGAGACTCTTTTTATTCCATTTTACCAAAATGTAAAATAATATTGGTAATGTAAACAAACATTAGAGAGCCACATTTTAAAAACCACATTTTAAACAGAATTGTGAAATTGTTTTGACATCTGTTTGTTTTTAGTGTTTTTGCTTTCCTACAAGGGGTTCAGCACCACATAGAGTACCTGTAGAAAAAAAAAAAACACACAAGAAAACAAACAAAACAAAAACAGTCAAAAGAGCTTTGGATTTTGCAGTACATTAAAAGAATGTACGGGGGTGGGGGAAAGTGTATAGGGCAATAGTAAGAAACTCTTTGTTCATGAAATATCATCATTGATGAACAGGAACAGCTCCTTAAATAGCATTTGTCAGTCCTTTTATTTTCCAAAATGATTACAGCTGTGAGGTGGGGAGATGTGAGAAGCAGCCAGCTATTGCTACTCAACTTTTATCTTTTTGCTCTCATAAACACAATAGGAAAATGTAAAGAACATTTCCTAGAATGGAGGATACATTCTCTGAACTAATTCATTTATTGTAATGGAGACAGAAAATGTTGTTTGTATTTAAAAATCCTACTCATCATCCATAAGACACATTTACTTTGCTTTTTGATAAATATTTTGTTGCTTCCTATCTTCCCACAATGACAAGATAGCAACACATTCCTGAAAAAAAACCTTGCTTTTTGAAATAACAAACTGTAGACATAAGGCAAAATAGGATTGTGCAGTGATTCACTTTTATATCAATGGGAGTTCAACAAACAAATGCAAGGAACTGTATTACTTTAACAGATTTACATGGATCAAAGCACAGGATAGATTTCTACTAAACAGAGACATAATAACAAAAGTCTGCAATATCATCATCCCAGAGAAAGTTATTAGAAATGTACATGCTTTGTGTAAGGACAATATTGAATATAGACAATTTGGGGCTGTACACACCAAAGTTACTTGTTCATTTTTGACCAGTTGGAGTTCTTTGTAATGGTCTCCATTTTCTGCAATTTTTTCCTGTTTCCTTTTCTGTGGAAATAAGGATAATTGCCTTGAATGTAGTTAACTATGCTTATTTGGGAAGTCTCCAGTAGTAGAGTCTTCTATACATTACAAAACTTCACCAGCAATAGGTAGTGGGCTATGTATAAATTGTACCTATATAAATTGTACCAAGTATAAATTGCCTTCTATTGGAAAGGCCTTAAGTTCAATTAGGCAACTATTTGTACTGCTAGAGTATAATGGTCAGTAATTCAATTTTTTAAAAATATATCTTATGATTTTAGTCATTGTTGTGGTTTCTAGGTACCACAACTGGCTAGGATCATTAATTACTTTTCTCCAATGGCAGCTTTGATTACTATCTTTCAGTACTATGTATGCTAGTCTTTGAGGAGGAGGCTTCTGGATCATATTCAGATTGATTCTGCCATCTTCTATGTCAAAACTACCTGGTAACAATATGAACTTAACTTCAAATTATGGCTCTGGCAATAACCCATATTGTTTTACATGTCTCTTAGTAATTTCTTTAAGGTTGTGGAATTTTTTATTTCTCTTTTAAATTGGATGTTTTATTTATTTACATTTCAAATGTTATCCCCTTTCCTGGTTTGCTCTGCAAACCCTGTATCCCAGACTCCCTTACCCTGCTTCTATGAGGGCTCCCCTCCACCGACCTACCTACTCCTGCCTCACCGCACTAATATTCCTCTAGGGGCAACCAGCCTTCACAGGATCAAGGGCCACCCCTCCCACTGATGCCAGATAAGGCCCCTTCAGCTCCTCCAATCTTTTCCCTAACTCCTCCATTGGGGTCCTTGTGCTTAGTTCAATGGTTGGCTGCAAGTATCCACATCTGTATTGGTCAGAATTTTCTTAAAGCAAATTTATTGATTTTTATATTTAATAATTCTTGGAAAGATTGTTGTATAGGCATGGTACAATTTTTTTGGTTTTAGTACTTCTTTTTGTGCTTTCTGAAAGCTCCTGACATATGCTGGTTTGCAATTATGTGTAGGAAAGGAAAGATAATGTACTGAGAGCAACTATGCTATTCTGTTTCTTCCATCCACTCTCTCCTTTCTCACTTGTTTATTTACTCTCTACTTGCTCCCCTTCTCTCTCCCCTCTACTTGTCATTTTAGATTTTCTAATCTAAACAGATTTGTTCTGTTTATCTCACTCCCCTCATTCCTAACTAAATGGTACCCTAATCCATATTTGTGAGAAGTCTTCTGTTAGACTGTTTTCATTATTCCAGTACTAGAAAATGATATAAGCCTATGTTTGCCACAAATTCACACAATCATTCAGAGATGTGTCTGTCCTCAAGGGGTGATATAGGTCTGGATGTCTCCTCCATAGTTGTACTCTGATGAGAAAGCAAGCAGAGCATTCTGTCCATTTCTGGTCAGAGTCACTATAAATGGACCAGTGCCAGGTGTGTATGTAACATTTAGATTCAGTTTATTAACTAAATGTGTCAAAACTCAAACACACAGCTCATAAACCATCATTAAGATTGGACAGAGGCTGACATCACTATATGTTGTTGAGGTGGGCTCATGATCCAAGATGGTAGTAGTCAGATATAAGAGTTGTAAGCCTGAAAGGAAAGCTGATAGACTGAGACTATTTTTATGTCTTGCCTTAGAACTGGAGTTGTTCCAGATCTCTCCACCTGCAGGCCTGGATATGGTAGCCACAAAGATTGGTCCAGAGTTGGGTTCCAGCAATCCAATGCTAAGATACAAAGCAAAGATTTGTATTTGTTACTCTGCCTTCCCTGCAGTGATCTTCTGCAATGCTGAGGATTGAGGAATCTTGATAAAAGCAGGTCATGGTTACCTGAAATGATTCTGGGCTATACCTGAATCTCACAGATACACTGATCTGTTTATTGCCTGCTTTCTGCTGATCCCATACTGCAGCTGCTAGTATTGATGTGTGATAGAACTCACAGATCACAATCCAGTGTAAGGGAAGTTGTTGAGCTCTGTCTTTGAACAAAGACTTATTGATACCTGCTCTGCCCTAGGCTGAGGGGTGAGTGATAGAGATAGTCACTAGGTTGCCAAGATTGGATCTGTTCTAGGTCACATTTGAGTCTCACAATCATGAAAGCCTGTTCAGAAATATACCCTGGGTCCTCTCCTAAACTAGAACTGAAGTAGCTAAACATTACACCTATCTCCTTAGTATGTAGGTGTCTGTTTAATGTTGTAGTTGCTTATGAGGCTCTGCCCATAAATTCTGATCTATTTGTGGGATATTGAAATTCTGGTGGGTACTTGATCTCATCAGTGTAAGCTTGAGGATAGGATATGGGGCACAGCTATCTGTTAGTTTCCATGGTTCTTTCTTACTCGGTGGAGTTTTGTTCTTTGTTGTGATTTCTGTGATTGAAGGAGGGGTGGTAGAGGACATTAGATACCTGGTCTTATGCTACTCTAGTGGGTTAGTCCAGGTGTGTTCTCTGACAGCAGAGCTTCTGAGACTGTTCAACCATGGGTTTCAGTGTGACATGCCTGTTACAGGGTTTCAAGTCTAAGACCTTAACAACTTTCTCTCAGTAACTCAAATGGGATGAAATAGTGTCTGTACCAGGAGATTAGAGTTGAGAAAGGAGTTACACAGGCACCTCTCTCCTTACTGCATATATATAATGTGTTGTGCAGGATACTATTCTTTTCAGCTGATTCCCTAAGCTCCTATGAAGGAGGTTTGTGTGGTGTTTGGGTAGGTATTCAACTTGGTTTCTATGGAGAAACATCATCATAGGGTCTTATCAGCTGTTTGTACTTCCAGGTTACACTTAGTTTTGCAATATTGGAAAACATATTGAATATCTCTTGACATAAATATGATCAGTATTATCTTAAATATAAATTGCAAGGATTATAGATAACACATATTATATTAAACATTTAAACTCAAAGAAAAACTAAAATGAAAATTATAAGTTGTATAAAGTTTACTACATTTCCTTTTTGTTCTACAAACATTAAATAAAGGATGGTCAGCTAGAGCCTATAATGTAAAAGAAATAAAACCAAAACAACAATAACAACACAGTGCTTATATTTTAAAATATGTATCATTGGACAATTTAACATTTAAACAAATCAGTTTGGAACATTAAACATAGTTATTGAACTGCATAACACTAATATATAGTAAATTAAATGCAAATAATTTCCCACAGTTTTAAATAAAATGACACTGCAAAATTACTAATGAGTTCAACAAATATGTCAAACTACCACTCTCCCTACACCAGGAGTTTCTTGAATGCATATGCTGAGCATATAGAGTAAATACAGTTAAAGCAACTCCTGTTTCTTTTTCTTTTTTGACTATAAATACCAGCTGCAAGGAACAAATACAAAATCTTGAGACTCAGAAAAGGACATCAGAAATTAATTAAACTTCCAAACTTTAATTCATGTCAATGTACCTTATATGTTTTAAAACTTTAATTAAAATTTGAGTTTTTCATTTATTTTGAAGGAGTGTGAGGAAATGGGCAAATAGTTATGTGACTACTTAACATAAAGACATTTTTTGCAGCTCTTCAGAATACAGGCTGGCTTCCCATAGAAGAAAAACAAACTTCCATAAGGATGCATTTTCACAGATTTTACTTTGTCAATACCAGCAGTTTTCTGTTGTTTACTGTCAAAATTCACCACAGACCTTATTAACCACACATTTAATATCATGCCTACTACTACAAAGCAGATGTTCTTATTCATTAACCATCTCACTTTTTCTAAATGTCCTATCTTCACATCCTCACTACTCATTTTTAAAAAGTGGTTTTTGTACTCCAGAGCTGTCCTCCCAGTCATTATTACCAAGTCCAATTATATAGTCTGAAGCTCTGTGTAAACAGCCCACGCCATCCCCTGTGAAGTCGACTCAAAGAACTTTCTGATGTGTGGGCACACTATTTGAATTAGCCTCAGAACTTGACTGCCTTTGCTCTGTATTCCTCATGCTTTCAATATCAGAGAGAATATGTCTTGTCAGTTTTAAGGAGAACTACAGTTTCAAAATGAAAAAGTGAGGAATAAAGGACCCTTGGCATTTAGCATCCGAGTCAGCCTAGTGTCTGAGAAATGTACAGGGCTGCCTCAGACATTGACAAAAGTTGAAGGAGAAATTGGCCTTTCACACTCCAAACTATCTGCTTCCTATTAAGTTTCTGCCTCTGCATCTCCTTTTCTGTTGTTTATGCCTCTGAAGTTTTTTCTTGGAAGCCATTGATGTGGTGGTAAGGGTAGAAACTTGCTTTAAGCACTCATCATACAAATTAAATTTTAAGTAAAAGCAATTGGTACCACTGCTGAGTAAGTCCTTCCTGTACATTGCTCAGACACTCTGCAAAATTGCCTGCTGACCTACTCCATGGACCAGAGATGCCAGTGGCCTGGTAGCCAATAGTATCTATCATAGGTGACATTTATAGTAGAGAGTTCTGTGCAGTGGTGCCAAAAGCACACATCAACTGCAAACAGGCTATTCAGGATGAGATGATATATTAAATTGTATGCTGTAGTTTCAATTGAAAAATGAGCATCTTGGGGGAAATAAAACATCCCTGAAAATCCAGATTCAAGGGAAAGAAAATTGGGAAAGTAACAAAGTGTTTTTACTTTGATGAAATAAGTATGTGGAAAATGTGTAAAGATGACATGTGTAAACTCATGAAATATAAAGCATACTGCCAAAGTTTTAATTCTTTCTTAGACATGAGATGTTTATGGTATTGTCTCTCTTTTTAGATGAGAAAATAGAAGCTTAGAGAACACTGAGTGTAAAAATAGCCATAGTGACAGGAAGAATAGAGAGGAAGGGGAATGGATGGGATCAAACAAAATTATTAGCATGTATGAAATGCATGATGATGAAATCTATTATTGTACACAGTCAATATGTAATAAAAATCTTTGAAAAATAAAAAAGAAAGGAGAAAACTATCAATTATTGCACATTAAAGAAAAATGGTCAAACCTAGATATTTCTCCTTTCCACTAAAGGTAAAGTACAGCTGATGGAGCTCTATGTGTTAATTTTCAATTATAATATTTTGTTAAAAAAAAGGGATTCATCCACACACAGAACATGTATGAATTCAGAACCAGAACTTCATTTCTTTTAAGTTTTTCTAACTTAAAGAATGATGTTTGCCAGGCGGTGGTGGCACACGCCTTTAATCCCAGCACTTGGGAGGCAGAGGCAGGTGGATTTCTGAGTTCAAGGCCAGCCTGGTCTACAGAGTGAGTTCCAGGGCAGCCAGGACTACACAGAGAAACCTTGTCTCAAAAAAAAAAAAAAAAAAAAAAAAAAGAATGATGTTTAGACTTTAGATTTCTCACTTTTGAATAATGCCCTTGAGTAGAAAAGAAGTAAGTATAGAATATGATTCACAGGCTTTCGGGGAATATTTTAATGCCACATAGCTCCCTTTTCTTTAGTGTCTTTACCTGTAGGCAATGTGTAAGTGACCTGAGATAGATTTAGTAAAGTGTATGTGTTGATAAAATTATGAACTGCTGAAACTGCAGTTGACTTGATGATTTATCAAGCTTTTCTCCATTCATTCACCTAAAAAGATTGCAGACTCAAGACATCTTATTATGTAACACACTTGTAACCAGTTATAGACTTAAGGGTAGAAATCCAGTTTTCAATTTTTTTCATTTAATTTTATTTTTACTTATTCACTTTACATCCCACACACTGCCGTATCACCCCCCACACAATCCATTATCTATTCCCTCTCTACCATTCTGATCTGAACAGGTTAGGTGCCTACCCCCAACCCCGAGTATTGTTTGATGTATATAAATGTCATAATTTCAAAACTACTTTAAATTTTTATAATTGAATTGAATTTATGTTTTTTACTTATTCACTTTACATCAGCTCACTGCCTCCCTTCCTGGTCACTCCCTCCCACAGTCCTTCCACCATCTCCCCCTACCCTTCTCCTCTGAGCAGGTGGGTACACCCCCACCCTGGTACTTCAAGTCTTTATGAGGCTAGGCACTTCCTCTCCCACTAGGCACTTCCTCTCCCACTAAGACAAGGCAGCCTTCCTGGAAGACCAAGTTGACTATCCCACTCATAGGCAACAACTTTTGGGATAGCCCCATTCCAATTTTTGGGGACATGAAAACCAAGCTGCACATCTGCTATATATATGTAGGAGTAGAACCAGGTCCAGCTTATGTATGTTCTTTGGTTGGTGTTTCAAACTCTGAGAGGCCCAGGGACCAGATTAATTCATTCTGTTGATCTTCCTGTGGAGCTCATATACACTTTAGGGTCAGCAATCCTTCTTCCTATTCTATAAGAGTCCTAAAGTTCCATCCACATTTTGGCTGTGGGTATTTGTTTCTGTCTGAGTCAGCTGCTGAGTGGTGGATATTAATCATAAAATAGATGTACCATGCTAATCCACAGATGCAAAGAAGCTAAAAAAGAAGGAAAGCACAAGTGAGGATGCTTGAATCTCACATAGAAGGGGGAATAAAATAGTGATAATAGGCAGTTTAGAGGGAGGAAACTTGTCCCGCGCTATCTCCCGCCAGCAGGAACAACGCGGCACACACAGGATCCTTCTGCAGTACAA